>NC_064818.1:45664649-45951048 GCF_023721935.1 Panthera uncia
AGAAGGAGAAGGAGAAGGAGAAGGAGAAGGAGAAGGAGAAGGAGAAGGAGAAGAAGGCCTAAAACAGAACAGTGAGCAGGAGTTAAAGATGTGTCAGACAAGACACAAATTCCAGTGGCTAACAGCAGGGTTTACCACCGCTGCAAGTTGAGAGAACACGACCTCAGCTCATGCAAGATAGAAGATGCAGCTAAACTCCCTGCACAAAATCCAAACCTCATAGAAGTGTCCCAACTCTAACAACAACAACAATAAAAAGACTAGAAAAACTCTTCCTATCATCCTAGGGGAGCACTGAGGAACCATGCCATTCACTCAGGGCTATAGATGATGGAAAAAAGACATCCATGAGAAATTAAACTATAAATGTGTGTCATGTTAAGATGTGGAGCCTGAGTTTATACAACTTATTTGCAAAGCAAGAATTCTAAGCCAATAATTTTTTTTTTAATTTCCTGGGTCAGTAAGATCCAAAGGGACTCAGCAGAGTCCAATACAAAACCACCTTCCACAAAGGGGAAACAGAGGGAAAACACTCTATTAAAGATGAGCTCACAGTCAAAAAATACAAACAGCACAAGAAATGGTTCACAAGAGGGAAAGCAGCAGATAAAGCAAACATCAGAGTGAATACCACAAAGACTGGAAAGAAAAGATGACTCAGACAGAAGCTGTAAAATAGATATGTTTAATATTATAAAGAAAGAAATAAAAATACAAGGAAGATACATGTAGAAGTTCAGGAAGAAGAGGTTAGAGACAATGGAGGAAAGTACTATTCAAAGAGAAAATAATTAGGAATATTCCAGAATCAAAGAATTACATTATTCTAAAATTCTTGGGTCAAAGAAAAAACAATAATGAAAATTTAGAAATACTTAGAATGATAATAAAGACACTTCATACCAAATCTCTGGGATACAGAAAAAGTGATACTTTGAGGAAAATTTATACCTTAAAATACATCAGAAAAGAAGAAAGACTGAAAATTGATGAGCTAAGTGTACACTTCAGTGTACTTTTTTCTTAAAAAGTAAGAAAAAGTGGGGCACCTGGGTGGCTCAGTTGGTTAAGCATCTGGCTCTTGGTTTTGGCTCAGGTTATGAACTTGTGGTTTGTGAGATCGAACCCCACGTCAAGCTCTTTGCTGACAGTGTGGAACCTTCTGGAATTCTCTCTCTCTTTCTCTGCCCCTCCCCCATGCACATGCATGCACACACCCTCTCTCCCTCTCTCTCTCAAAAATAAAAAAAAACTTTAAAAAAAAAAAGGTAGGAAAAAGAGCTAAAGAGTAAACTCAAAGAAAGTAACCAAGGTAAGACAACTATCAAGGAAGGAGAAAACAAAAAATAACAGAGAAGCTAAAAAAAAGCAAAAGTTGGTTCTTTGACCACATGCTTGTGCTCAGTGGAGGTCAGGGAGCTGAGCCAGAATCATGGCCAGTATAGGGGCAGCAGTTGGACTGACTATGGCTGCTGCAGGATTTGCAGGCTGCTATGTTCTTCAAGCCATGAAATATATGGAACCTCAAGCATAACAAATTTTTCAAAGTCTACAAAAATCTGCTTTCAGTGGTGGCTATTATAGAGGTGCATTTGAACCCAAAATGACAAAATGAGAAGCAGCATTAATATTAGGCACAAGCCCTACTGCCAATAAAGGAAAAATAAGAGATGCTTGTTGATGAAGTATCCTTTTAAATCACCCAGACAAGGGAGAATCTCCTTATATAGCAGCCAAAATCAAGGAAGCTAAAGATTTACTACACAGTCAAGCTAAAAAAATGAAGTAAATGTGTAATGAATTTTAAGTTCTTGTTAGTTTATGTATGAGTGCCAGCTTCTTATAATAAAATGCCTCAAAGTTACAAATTTTTTAAATGATTTAGTACAAGCTGAGCCAAAGCTTTGGTATAAGTTTCTTCTTTGAATTTGAGGATTTTAAATCAGATTATAGAATACTTGTGGATTCTGAAAAACAGTGTGGAGGTTCCTCAAAAAATTAAAAATAGAATTACCCAAGACCTAGCAATTGCACTACTAGGAATTTATCCAAAGGATACAGGAGTGCTGATTCAAAGGGGGCACATGCACCCCAATGTTTATAGCAGCACTATCAACAATAGCCAAAGTATGGAAAGAGTCCAAATATTCATCAACTGATGAATGGATAAAGAAGATGTCGGGGCTCAGTTGGTTGAGCGTCCAACTTTGGCTCAGGTCATGATCTCACAGTTTGTGAGTTTGAGCCCCACGTCAGGCTCTGTGCTGACAACTCAGAGCCTGGAGCCTGCTTTGGATTCTGTCTGTCTGTCTGTCTCTCTCTGCCCCTCTCCCACTAGTGCTCTGTCTCTCAAAAATAAATAAGTGTAAAAAAAGAAGAAGAAGAAGAAGATGTGGTGTATATATATATATATATATATATATATATATATATATATACACAATGGAATACTACTTGGAAATGAAAAAGAATGAAATCTTTGCAACAGTGTGGATGAAACTGGAGGGTATTATACTAAGAAAAATAAGTCAGTCAGAAAAAGACAGATACCATATGATTTCACTCATATGTGGAATTTTAGAAACTTAACAGATGACCATAGGGAAAGGGAATGAAAAATAAGATACAAGAAGAGAGAGGGGCAAACCATAGAGATTCTTAAAAACAGAGAACTGAGGGTTGATGGGCATGAAGGGTTGGGAGGGTGCGGAAAATGGGTGAAAGGCATTGAGGAGGGCACTTGTTGGGTTGAGTACAGGGTGTTGTATGTAAGTGATAAATCACGGAATCTACTCCTGAAGCCAAGACTACACTGTATGTTAGCTAAGTTGACAATAAATAAATAGATAAATACATACATACCTACATACATACATATTTGGAGATTTAACACTCAGTAATCATGGATAAATACACACAATTTGAATAGAAATATTGTTTGTTATTCATTTAGCAAATAATCTGTTACCTACTTCAAGGCAAAATGAATGTGACACTCTAGCTTTCAAGGAGCCCCCAGTCAAATGGGATACTGATAAACTAGTAACTAAAATACAGTGTGATAAATATATATTTTTTAACTTGGTTCTTTGAAAACAATAACAAAATAGACAAGGCTCTGGTAAAAACAATGAAAAAATGAGAAATTCAGAAATATATAATTAATAATAGGTAGATACAACTGTAGTAGACATTATAAAGGTAACCAGAGAATATATCAACTACTTTATTCCAATAAATTTGAAAACTTAGATAAAAATTCTTAGAAAAGTATAACTTACTACAA
This sequence comes from Panthera uncia, assembly GCF_023721935.1. Taxonomy (NCBI): domain Eukaryota; kingdom Metazoa; phylum Chordata; class Mammalia; order Carnivora; family Felidae; genus Panthera; species Panthera uncia. The sequence goes on from NC_064818.1 coordinate 45,667,939, forward strand.
CTAATAAAAGAAGAAATAAGATTTCTGGATAGCCTTATAAATCTTAAATTAACTGAAGCAGTAGTTTAAAATCTTCCCACTCAGAAAAATAAAATAAAATAAATAAAATAAAATCTTCCCACTCAGAAAAATAAGTATGGTGGGGGAAGAGGAATGTAAAATGTTGTAGACATTTCCTACCAAACATTCAAAGAAATGATCATTTCAATCATATATAAAACCAATAAGGGAATATTCCCTCTTTGTATAAACGCCCTTATTTATTCTCTGAGGCTAGTATAACTTTAGTATCCAAACCAGACTTGGATATCCAATAAAGAAAAACTAAAGGCCCATTTTCCTCATGCATAATTATCCAGAAATCTAAATGAAACTATAGCAAACAAATTCTAACAGTACTGCACCCGTGGCCAAGTCAGGTTTATCTGAGAATGCAAGGTAGTTTAATATTAGAAGATGATGAGCACCAGGCGATGTATAAACGTGTTGAATCACTGTATAGTACACCTGAAACTAATATGATGCTGTTAACTAACTAGAATTAAAATTAAAACTTAAAAAAAAAGAAGATAGCTAAATGTCATTTACCCATGAATAGCTTAAAGAATAAAACTACAGAACCACTCTAATAGATCATTGAAATGCATTCAGTAAAATTGAACAGTCATTCATAATTTTAAAAAACTCATAGTAAAAGGAATTAGAAAATAACTTAGCAACATAGAACATCTGCATAAAACATACAATATACATCATCCTAAGTAGGGAAATGTAGGATAAAGGTGGATATGCACTGGAGGAGCCAAGATGGAGGAACAGCATGGAAGTTTTTTGTGCATCTCGCCTCCATGAAATACAGCCAGACCAACACTAAACCATCCTGCACACCTAGAAAACTGACTTGAGGATTAACACAACAAGCTGCACAACCTGAACCACAGCACTCAGGAGGTACGCATCGCCGAGAGTGAACTGGGGGAGAGAGAAGCCACAGAGGACAGGGAGCTGTTTTTGCTTGTGGAGAGAGGACAGAGATGGGTGGGGGGAATACGGGAAAAGCACCCCCCACCAAAAGTAGCTGGAGAGAAAGTGGAAAAGTGGAAACAGCCACAGGGACTGAACTAAAAAGGGAGAAAGGAGAAAGGAGAGGGCTTAACTTCCATTAAGACTCTATAAACAGGGGGAGTGCAGAGTCTGAAACCCTGCAGCTTGATACCTGGTGGTGCTTTGGTGGGAAGGGCGAATCCCCAGAAACAGAATGAAGTCCAGAGGTCTTCGGGGCCACATGGGGAAAGGTGGTTCCCCTGCTGGGAGGACACCTGGTAGAGGCTGTGTGGCTCTCCCAAAGGCCCCAGCGGACCTTGGAAAACAACCACATTTGCTGGGGCTGGAACAAGGTCATTGGGGGTGAAGCCATGTGCCAGATGTGTGCCGTGATTTTCCATAATCCCTGAAACACTGCTGCTGCCACCATCACGCGAACTTTTTCTGGGGCAGGCTGGTGCCCAGCTGCAGTCTCCAGGCATCTGCAGCAGCACGGTCCTGTGAACGTTCCTGGGTGCAGCTGACACCCGGCCATTGCTTGGTAAGACCCTCCCACAGAGGGGCAGAATGGGTCAAAGCCACAGTGCTTCAGAAGTAAGGGGTTGGGAAAAATAGCCACATCTGAGATAAAACTCAGGAGGGAAGTGCTGCCAGGGGCTTGGTCATGGACAGTGTAAAAGCGGAAAGTGGATTGAAGCCAGACAGAAAGGACAACAAAAGATGGGTGTTTGATTGCTGATTGAGGAGAACAGAGTTCCAATACTAGAGACTGGTAGCTGGGTGAAGCCATTTTCACCACTCCTGCGCATGCGCATACACACTTACAAGCACCACAACACTCCCTCCAAAGCGTAGGCTAAGCAGCGCCATCTAGTGGAGGATGGACCATTACACGAAGCCCCGCCCAACTGGGCCAGCCTTGTTCTTCAGGAACACAAATCTCTCTGCCTGCTTAGTTTATGGACTATAAAGCACTTCACAGTTTGACTTCTAGGAGAAAACAAAGTAATTTCAATCGTATTTCAGTCTGTTTGCTGGTCCATCTATTCAATTTTCTTTTTTTTTTCCTCTTTCTTTTTCTTTTCTTTTCTTTTCTCGAATACAGAAAGAGAAAAAATCTTTTTATTTTCAATTTTTTTAAATATATATTTTTTAATTAATTCAACTATATTTTTTACTTTTTTGTAAATTTTTCAAATTCAATTTTACTTCCATCATTTCATTTTATTATATTTGAGTGTATTTATTTTTTCAAATTTTCAACTGATATCCTTTTTTTACCCCATTTTTTCTCTATTCTATCAAGACCCTTTCACCACCCAGACCAAAACACACCTAGGGTCTAGCATCATTTATTCGATTTTGTGTGTGTGTGTGTGTGTGTTTGTTTTTAATTTTTTAATTTTAATTTTTTTTAATTTTAACTTTTCTACCTCATTAATTCCTTTTCTCCCTTCAAAATGACCAAACAAAGGAATTCACCCCAAAAGAAAGAGCAGGAAGAAACGACACCCAGGGACTTAACCAACACAGATACAAGCAAGATGTCTGAACCAGAATTTAGAATCACAATAATAAGAATACTAGCTGGAGTCGAAAATAGATTAGAATCCTTTCTGCAGAGATAAAAGAAGTAAAATTTTTTCAAGTTCTATTTTACCTCCATCATTTTATTTTAGTCTACTACAGTGTGTTCACTTTTTCAAATTTTCAAATGATTTCTTTTTTCTTTTTTCATCTTTTTTCTTTTTCATTTCTTTTCTTTTTCTTAAATACAGAAAAAGAAAAATTCATCTTTATTTTTAAGTTTTATTAAAAATATTTTTAATTTTTTTCTACTCTATTCTTTACTTTTGTGTATATTTTATCAAATTCTATCTTACCCCCATCATCTCATTTTAGTCTACTTCAGTGTATTCATTTTTTCAAATTCTCAAACGATTTTATTTTTTTTCTCCCCCCCCACTTTTTTCTCTAATCTGTCAAACCACTTTCAACACCCAGACAAAACACACCTAGAATCTAGCATCATTTATTCGATTTTTGTGTGTGTTTGTGTTTTTAATTTTTTAATTTTAACATTTTTTAGTTTTAATTTTTTTAATTTTAATTTTTTTAATTTTAACTTTTCTACCTCATTAATTCCTTTTTTCCCTTCAAAATGACAAAATGAAAGAATTCACCCCAAAAGAAAGAGCAGGAAGAAATGATAGCCAGGGATTTAACCAACATAGATACAAGCAATGGTCTGAACCAGAATTTAGAATCACGATAATAAGAACACTAGCTGGAGTCGAAAATAGATTAGAATCCCTTTCTGCAGAGATAAAAGAAGTCAAAAATAGCCAGAATGAAATTAAAAATGCTATAACTGAGCTGCAATCACAGATGGATGCAGCAGCAGCAAGGATGGATGAGGCAGAACAGAGAATCAGCGATATAGAGGACAAACTTATGGAGAATAATGAAGCAAAAAAAAAAAAAGAGGGAGATTAAGGCAAAAGAGCACAATTTAAGAATTAGAGAAATCAGTGACTCATTAAAAAGGAACAACATCAGAACCATAGGGGTCCCAGAAGAGGAAGAACGAGAAATAGGGGTAGAAGGGTTATGTGAGCAAATCATAGAGGAAAACTTTCCTAACCTGGGGAAAGACACAGACATCAAAATCCAGGAAGCATAGTGGACCCCTATTAGATTCAACAAAAACCGACCATCAACAAGGCATATCATAGTCAAATTCACAAAATACTCAGGCAAGGAGAGAATCATGAAAGCAGCAAGGGGAAAAAGTCCCTAACATACAAGGGAAGACAGATCAGGTTTGCAGCAGACCTATCCACAGAAACTTGGCAGGCCAGAAAGGAGTGGCAGGATATATTCAGTGTGCTGAATCAGAAAAATATGCAGCCAAGAATTCTTTATCAAGCAAGGCTGTATTTATTCAAAATACAAGGATGGATAAAAAGTTTCCCAGACAAACAAAAATTAAAGGAGTTTGTGACCACTAAACCAGCCCTGCAAGAAATTTTAAGGGGGACTTTCTGAGGGGAGAAAAGATGAAAAAAAAAAAAAAATATATATATATATATATATATGAAGCAACAAAGAATTAGAAAGGACCAGAAAACTCCACCAGAAACTCCAACTCTACAAGCAACATAATGGCAATAAATTCATATCTTTCAGTACCCACTCTAAACGTCAATGGACTCAATGCTCCAATAAAAAGACATAGGGTAACAGAATGGATAAGAGAATAAGATCCATCTATTTGCTGTTTACAAGCGACCCACTTTAGACCTACAGACACCTTCAGATGGTAAGTAAGGGGATGAAGAACCATCTATCATGCTAATTGTTGACAAAAGAAAGCCTGAGTAGCCATACTTATATCAGACAATCTAGACTTTAAAATAAAGACCGTAACAAGAGATGAAGAAGGGCATTATATCATGATTAAGGGGTCTATCCACCAAGAAGACCTAACAATTGTAAACATTTATGCTCCAAATGTGAGAGCACCCAAATATATAAATCAATTATTCACAAACATAAAGAAACTCATCGATAATAATGCCATAATACTAGGGGACTTCAACACCCCACTCACAGCAATGGACAGATCATCTGATCAAAAAATCAACAAGGAAACAATGGCTTTGAATGACACACTGGACCAGATGGACTTAACAGATATATTCAGAACATTTCATCCTACAGCAGAAGAATATACATTCTTCTCCAGTGCACATGGAATGTCCTCCAGAATAGACCACATACTGGGACACAAATCAGCCCTAAGTAAGTACAAAAAGATTGAGATCATACTGTGCATATTTTCAGACCACAATGCTATGAAACTCGAAATCAACCAGAAGAAAAATTTTGGAAAGGTAACAAATACTTGAAGACTAAAGAACACTCTACTAAAGAATGAATGGTCTAACCAAGCAGTTAAAGAGGAAATTAAAAAGTCCATAGAAGCCAATGAAAATGATAACACCACAACCCAAAACCTCTGGGACGCAGCAAAGGCAGTTATAAAAGAAAAGTATATGGCAATCCAGGCCTTCTTAAAAAAGGAAGAAAGGTCTCAGATACACAACCTAAGCTACACCTTAAAGAGCTTGAAAAAGAAGAGCAAATAAAACCCCAAACCAGCAGAAGACAGGAAATAATAAAGATTAGAGCAGAAATCAATGCTATTGAAACAAACAAGCAAACAACAACAACAGAAACAGTAGAACAGATTAGTGAAACCAGAAGCTGATTCTTTGAAAGAATTAACAAAATTGATAAACCACTGGACAGTTTGATCAAAAAGAAAGAGGAAAGGACCCAAATAAATAAAATCAAGAATGAAAGAGGAGAGATCACAGCCAACACAGCAAAAATAAAAACAATAATAAGAGAATATTATGAGCAATTATACGCCAATAAAATGGGCAATCTGGAAGAAAAGGACACATTCCTCGAAACATATAAACTACCAAAACTGAAACAGGAAGAAATAGAAAATTTTAACAGACCCATAATCAGTAAAGAAGTTCAATTAGTAGTCGAAAATCTCCCAAAAAACAAGAGTCCAGGGCCAGATGGCTTTCCAGGGGAATTCTACCAAACATTTAAGAAGAGTTAACACCTATTCTCTTGAAACTGTTCCAAAAAATAGAAATGGAAGGAACACTTCCAAAGTCTTTCTATGAAGCCAGCATTACCTTGATTCCAAAACCAGACAAAGACCCCACTAAAAAGGAGAATTATAAACCAATTTCCCTGACGAACATGGATGCAAAAATCCTCAACAAGATATTAGCCAACTGAATCTAACAATACATTAAAATAATTATTCACCATGACCAGGCAGGATTTATACCTGGGATGCAGGGCTGGTTCAATATCCTCAAAACAATCAATGTGATTCATCACATCAATAAAAGAAAGGACAAGAGCCGCATGATCCTCTCAATAGATGCAAAGAAAGCATTTGACAAAACACAGCATCCTTTCTTGATAAAAACTCTCAAGAAAGTAGGGATAGAAAGATCATACCTCGAGATCATAAAAGCCATATATGAAGGCCCAACGCTAATATCATCCTCAATGGGGAAAAACTGAGAGCTTTCCCCCTAAGGTCAGGAACAAGACAGGGATGTCCACTCTCACCAGTGTTATTCAACATAGTATTGGAAGTCTTAGCCTCAGCAATCAGACAACACAAAGAAATAAAAGGCATCCAAATTGGCCAGGAGGAAGTCAAACTTGCACTCTTCACAGAGGACATGATACTCTACACAGAAACCTCAAAAGATTCCACCAAAAAACTGCTAGAACTGATTCATGAATTCATCAAAGTGGCAGGTTATAAAGTCAATGCACAGAAATTGGTTGCATTCCTATACACCAACAATGAAGCAACAGAAAGAAAAATCAAGGAATCGATCCCATTTACAATTGCACCAAAACCCATAAAATACCTAGGAATAAACCTAACCAAAGAGGTGAAAAATCTATACACTGAAAACTATAGAAATCTTACGAAATAAATTGAAAAAGACACAAAAAAATGGAAAAATATTCCATGCTCCTGGGTAGGAAGAACAAATATTGTTAACATGTCAGTACTACCCAAAGCAATCTACATATTCAATGCAATCCCTATCAAGATAACACCAGCATTCTTCACAGAGCTAGAACAAACAATCCTAAAATATGTATGGAACCAGAAAAGACCCCGAATAGCCAAAGCAATCTTGAGCCTCATCAAAATAAAAAGCTTCTGCACAGCGAAGGAAACAATCAGTAAAACTAAAAGGCAACCGACGGAATGGGAGAAGATATTTGCAAATGACATACCAGATAAAGGGTTAGTATCCAAAATCTATAAAGAACTTATCAAACTCAACACCCAAAAAACAAATAGTCCAGTGAAGAAATGGGCAAAAGACATGAATAGACACTTCTCCAAAGAAGACATCCAGATGGCCAACCGACACTTGAAAAAAGGCTCAACATCACTCATCATCAGGGAAATACAAATCAAAACCACAAAGAGATACCACCTCACACCTGTCAGAATGGCCAACATTAACAACTCAGGCAACAGCAGATGTTGGTGAGGATGTGGAGAAAGAGGATCTCTGTTGCACTGCTGGTGGAAATGCAAACTGGTGCAGCCACTCTGGAAAACACTATGGAGGTTCCTCAAAAAATTAAAAATAGAACTACCCTGTGACCCAGCAATTGCACTACTAGGCATTTATCCAAGGGATACAGGTGTGCTGTTTCAAAGGGACACATGCACCCCAATGTTTATAGCAGCACTGTCAACAATAGCCAAAGTATGGAAAAAGCCCAAATGTCCACCGATGGATGAATGGATAAAGAAGATGTGGTATATATCTATACAATGGAGTATTACTCGGCCATCAAAAAGAATGAAATCTTGCCATTTGCAACTACGTGGATGGAACTAGAGGGTATTATGCTAAGCGAAATTAGTCAGAGAAAGACAAATATGACAGGACTTCGCTCATATGAGGACTTTAAGACACAGAACAGATGAACACAAGGGAAGGGAAGCAAAAATAATATAAAAACAGGGAGGGGACAAAACATAAGAGACTCTTAAATATGGAGAACAGAGGGTTACTGGAGGGATTGTGGGAGGAGGGATGGGATAAATAGGTAAGGGGCATTAAGGAATCTACGCCTGAAATCACTGTTGTACTATATGCTAACTTGGATGTAAATTAAAAAAATAAAATAATATAAAACAAAATAAAAACAGGATATGTACTATTTCCACTTCTGTTCATCATTTAACTAGAGGTTCTAGACTGTGCAACAAGATAAGAAGAAAAAGAAACAACAGCTTAATAAAAGAAAAAAAAAACGACCATTTTCTGCAAAGTGATTGCCAATAAGAAAATCCAAAAGAATCTATATATAAATAAACAGAAATCAACTAAAAAGATCAAGGCTGCTTACATAAAATCAACATATAGAAGTCAATTTTGTTTTACATACCAGCAACAAACAATAAAATCACAATACAGAATACATGATTTACAGTAGAACCTAGCAATAAATCTAACAAAAGACATGAAGACCTATACACAGATAATTATAAACTGCACTAAAATACATTGAAGAAGATCTAAATAAAGGAGAGGTATTTCAAGATCATGAATATGAAAGCCTCAGAAAGATGTTAGTTTTCCCCAAATTGATCTCTAGATTCAATTTAACTCCAACAAAACTTCAACAGGGGCATCTTCTGCCTCTAATAATGGTAGACTAGCTAATTCAGACAAAGCTTCCTACAGAAGACATTTTTAAAAATCTGGCATATATGTTTTTACAAATCTTCTTGAAATCATAAAAGACCTAACCTAGATCAAGATCAGGGAGAGGATGAGAGTAAGTAAGCATAGCACTGGAGATGTTTTTACTCTGGAGCTGTCTAGTGATCTTGAATAGGCAACCTAGAAGGCAAGATGCAATTTTTGTCTTTGCAGCATTAGGCATATAAAAACTGGAGCCCAGCACCACCACGGGTGAATCCTGGCAAGCGACCACCCTCATTAGGGCAAAAATGAGGATAAAATATAAGTGAACAAATCTCCACCTGGCCTGCTCCCAGTTTCAAGCCATCTGGATGACTCAGATAACCATAAGCCCTGAAGTCATATTAAGATGATCCTGGGTTACTGGTGTTACTGGGAATTGTCAAGCAGTGAAGAAAAAAAAAAAGCCTTCTATAGAGGAAGATAACATCACCCTTGACCTCAAATTGTTCCTACAAATAATTTTTCAAATACAATGTCCAGTACACATTGAAAGTAAACCAAGAGCTCTAGACAAAATAAGCAGACACTAGTAGAAACATGGGGTCTCCAGATAGTGGAATTCTCAAATGCAGACTATAAAATAAGTATCTTTATTATGATCAAGAAGATAACCTCAAACCTAAAACACTTGGCAAGAAACTGAAAAGTATAGAAAGTGTCACAGCAGATTTGAAAAAGGACCAAAGTAAAATTCCAGAATTAAAACACAAATAACTGAAGAAAAAAAAACCCAACTATATTGATGGCTTTAATAGCAGTTAAGACACAGCTACAGAGAAAATTAGTAAACTGGATTACAGGTAAAAATGAATGAATGAATGAATGAATGCACACATACATAATATACAGTCCAAAAGAAGATTGAAAAGAGAAAAACACAGCAGAGAAGAGACATGAAGAATACGGTTGGAAGGTCTAACATAAATTTAACTGAAGTCCCTAAAAAGTGAGAAAATGGGACCAGAAGCAATATGTGAAGAGATAATGACTCACATTTTTCAGAAAACAGATGAAGGACTTAAATTCAGTTTCAAGAATTGATAAAAAACAAAAACAAAACAAAACGAAACAAAACAAAAACCACCTCTCTATATATAGGCACCTTACAAGGGGTTCCAATCCATCCTATACCACTGACTTGCCTTGGAAGGCTACCTGGTCCCTCTGAGCCTTAGTTTTGTAAATACAAAATACAAAATACAACCTACTTCAGAAGGATGGTAAAAAGGTTAAATGAGATAATATATGGAAAGTGCTTAGCATGTCACTTGACAATACTTTCTGTAACTAGCTATAAATGTTGGCTCTTGTTATTTATCACTAACACTTGCCATACCAAGTAGAAATCCCGCATTTACCTGGCTGTCGCCTCAAACTACCACCGCACCTTTCTTGCACCCCAGTGATGGTGGGGCAGACACCCAGAAAGGAAGAACCCTCATCCCCACCCCTGACACAGACTCTCAGGAAGGGACTTGTGGGGAGGATCCTCAAGTTCCACCCCTACCCGCCCTGGCCCCGCCCACTGCCCCGTGGCCACACCCTCTCCCAAGGGCCTGCAGAGCAGTTGCCTAGCAGTCTGTATTGCGCCTTCGCGCAGGCTGGGTGCTCGGCAGCCATGCCGAAGAACGCGTTAGTCATCTTGCGCTATGGGCCATACAGTGCAGTCGGCCTGTCTGTGGAGTACCGCACCTTCTGCCTAGAGGGCCTGCAAGGTGGGCAGCCGAGCGCCAGAGGGCCACCCAACTGCGTGTGCCCAGGTGTACCCCAACCTCTGAGCACCTGTGCAGGCGGTACCCTCTGCCTATACCTCCTTCCTTCCGCTGACCCAGACCAAGCACCATAACCTCTGGAGAGTCTTCCCTGAGCCTCTACTTCCCCGGGATGATTTAGCATCTTCCTCTGGCTTCTACTGCTTCAAAATAGGAGTGGAAACAAACATGTACTGGGAGCCCACTGGGTACCAGGCAGTTTATACAAATTATTTGAATGGGAAGGATCACATAACCCTGCTTGAACAGAAGATCAAGAATATTAAGTGACTTTTCCAAAGTCATGTGGCTGGAAAATGGTGGAGAGTCTACATTTTCAGCATTCAATCATGCAACAAACCTTTACTGAGCATCTAATATGTGTTGGACACTCTTCCAGGTACTGAGGACATACTTGCAAACAAAGGTGCATGTCCTTAAAATGACCTTCTCATTGTTGACTACTAGTTAACAGTTGTGCTGAGCCTCCAACAGAGGAATGTGATCAGAGTGGGGCCTGCCACTGGCTATAATTGGAGGGGAGAGGGGAAGATCTGGAAAGGTTTGTTTACTGGAATTATACTTGAGTTGAGCTTTAAAAAGTAGGGAGAGAAAACCAGGTAAAGAGAAGAAAGAGCATGACAGACAGAGAAACTACAAAGGCTGGAAGCATGAACAAATGAGGTATTTGTTGAACTGCAAGAAGGATGAGGTTGGAGAGGTAGACAGGGGCAGATCCTGCACGGCCCTATGCAAGTTTCAGGCGGGGCGGCGGGGGCGGGGGGTCAAACTGTGGCTGTCTGAGGAGAACAGAGCAGAGGGGGCCAAGAATGGAAGTGAAGAGACAAGTCAAGAGACTTCGGGTGGTACAAGGGAGAGATGAGAGTAGCTTGGACCAGGACAGCCATAGAGGGGCAGTGGATTAAAGTAAGAGGAAGGAAAAAAAAAAGTAAGAGGAAAGAGGTGGCCGGGGGGGGGGGGGGAGTGGTGGTGAGGGTCAGGAGCATATCCTCTGGATCCAGTCAGTGTCTGGCTTGATCTAAGTGCTGATGGGTGGAAGTGCTCTACACTGAAGGTGACAACACAGATGGACTGTAATTTGGAGGAACATGCTCCACTTCGACCATATTAAACTTCATGTGTTTTCAGCTGTGTAGATGGAGGTACTGAGTTAGCTCTGCAGTTCTAGAGCTCAGAGAAAAAGTCTGAACTAGAGATAGAATGGTCTGAGTCATGGACTTGGGGATCACATATAGAACGAGAAGAGAGCCCAGGCCTGTGTCGTCAGTCTTCAGTGCTTTTAAATGCTCTAATTTCCCATCAGAAACTTCTCACCAGCTTTCCCTCCCTGGCTTCATGAGGTTTATTGTATGTCTCAACAGTCTTTTGCCCAGACAGCTATGCGTTTTTCATTTCCCCGCACGCCGCCCACAGCTTTTCCACCTTGTGTGAGTTCCACATTAGGTGAAACATAGACGAGGGCCTTGTGCCAGTCCCTAGGGAGCCCCCAGACAGGGAGGAACAGAAAAACAGGAATTAGCAAAACATGGTTTGCTTTGCTCCCTCTAGACATGGGGACGAGGACCCACACTGGGGACAAGGGCTATTATCTTCAAGGCTGCCAGCAAATGAGGGAGGAGGTGAGGCAAGGACAAGTAAAGATGCCACAAAGCTTTCTTAGCATCTTAAAGTTGGCTTTGTCTTGACCCAGTGTTTACTCTTTTACCAACTTTGTTTTCCAGAGTTCTGACAAAGTTTGTTCTGACAGTTTCTGCTGTTTTTTTGACAACAGAACGTTAATGTCTCTATGGAGGAATGGGAGTTTGGAGTGCCTACTCCGCCATTGTGCTGATGCCTGCAGACCCTTTTTAATTATGTTTCTTGCTGCTGCCATAGCCAGCATGACTGTATAGAGTCCAAATAGATCATTTCCCTACCAAGAATTATATTAAAGGAGAACGCATAAATAAACATTTCGTTATAACCTATAAATTACAGGTATTGAAGTGGGGGATACTTCCCATCTAGTTTGTACACAAATCCCATGGATCACCTGGTCACCTGTCTCCTACTTGTGCTCTTGGCACAGTTGGCAGAGAAAATGGCATGAGCAGAGGTCAAGTGCAAGGACTGTGAAGTCCAACCAATCTAATTTTGAATGGGTCTCCACCATTTAGTAGCTCTGTGGCCAAAGCCAAGATCAAGTTATTTCACTTTTGCAAGCCTCAGTTTACTTATTGGTAAAATGGGAGCAGATCCCTACCTCGCTGATGTGAGATTCCAGTGGGAAAATGCAAAGTCATGAATACCATACCTACACATAGTAAATGTTCAACAAGCCTTCGTTCTTATTATTTCAGGGCACAGGGTTACTAGGAAGGGAAGGAGGGAGCCACGTGGGGCAAGCTGGGGAGCAGCAAGCTGCTGGGTCTGGCTGGAGGATGGTATGTAACAAGAGAGTCACGACTGTTTTACCGTTGGCAACAGGGAGCCAGCAAAGTTTCTTGAGCTAAAGAATCATGAGATTAAGGATGTGCCTTAAGAGGCCAATTCTCAAGGAAGAGATTTAGGGAGGAGAAGTGAGAAAAGATTAATTATTAAGAGATATTAAGAGGTTAGAAATTACGTTCTGAAGTTCAGGGGAAAGACAAAGGCAGATTTGAGTCAGAAGCAGTTATGAGTTTAAATAACATCTATGTGCTGATGGCTCCCAAATTTCTCTCTCCCATCAGGATTTGTCATTGTCACTGGGGTGTTTAGTAGGCATCTCAGACTAATATGTCCGAAGTTTCTAAACCTAATACCCACCCCAAACCAGCCCCTCTGCATTCTCTCCCTCTCAGTTCACACAGCTCTGTTCTTTTAGTTACTCAGGCCAAAAACTTTGCAGGCAACTTTCTGTCCTCTCTTTGCTTCACATTCATCACAAACACCATCATCTCCTGCCTGGATAAGTGCCCCTATCTCTCTGCTGAGTTCCCTGTGACCACCCTTGTCCCCTGCAGTCTGTCCTCAGCACCAAAGCCGGGTGATGCCTTTAAACTTGAGTCATAGCATGGCCTGTGCCTCCAAGAACATCCTGGTGGCTCCCAGCTCACTCAAGGGAGAAGTCAAAGGCTTGCAGTGGCCTATAGGTGTCCTCCCTGACCTCGTTTCCTCTGTCACTACACACTCTGTACCCTCAGTCACTCAGCTGCAGCCACGCCGACCTCCTCATTGGCCCTTGAACACCCCTGGTGCACTTTGACCTCCAGGTGTGGCAGCTGCTCCACTTGGAATGCTCTTCCTCCAGATTCCTGCATTGTCCTCACTCTTCACTCCCTCGCAGCCTCTGGGTGTTTCCTAAAAGTCACCTTCATCAACAGCCGTTCCTTGAGTATCCCTATCAAAAATGTCAACACCTCCCTCTGCCTGCCTCTTCCCTATCTCCCTTCCTTCCTTCTTTACTTCTTCCTAGTGCTCATAAGTTTGAGCACACTCTTTTTCTAGGCCCTCATTGATCAAGACTTCATCTTTTTCTAGGTGAAACGTACATTTCACCTGTTTGCCGGGAGGTTTGCTTCAGGATAGCAGGGGTTCTGGTCTGCCCTGTTCTCTGCTGTGTCCCAGTGTCCAGAACTGTGCCAGGTATATCTTAAGGGTCAATAAGCATTAAATAAATAAATAAAATTAACCTGAATGGAGCTGAACACTGGATCCACAGGAGGTGAGACTTGGAGAGAAATCAAGGAAAGACAGAACCGGCGAACAGCAGGACCTTGGCAGTGGCCCCTCTGAGGGGCGCAGAGGCAAGAGAGACCCCAGAGACAGAGGCAAGTGAGATGATTTCAAGACGAAAATGGCTACTGGGCACCAAACTGTTAAATAGGAGCCATTTCTAGTAAAGGTGAATTCATGGTTAATGAAGGACATAGAAAAAAATATTCTCAGAGACTTGGGATAGGAAGGCAAAATGGTACAGAACTTTAGAGGCCAACTTGGCCATGTCTTAAAATTTAACCATATACTGTGGAACCCAGCTATTCCATTTCTCAGTCTCTCCCATGTATACATAAACTCGTACATGTACACAGAGGGATGCCCAGGAATGTTTCCTGCAATGTTCTTGCTGATAGTGGAAAATTGAAAACAACCAGAGAAAGGACCAGCTTGAATATATTGCAGTACAGCTGTCACATGAAATGCAGTGCAGCTGGTCCATGTATATATTGACAGAGCTGGATCACCACGACATGATGTTAAGGGAGTGAGGTGTGTTCCTGAATTCCATGTACACTGTGATCCAACTTCCACTGAAAAGGACAAAGGGGGGGGGGAGGAGGAAGAATTATGGGTGACTTAAAATGTTCTGTCCTATAATTGTAAGGTTTTATAAAAATCGTGGGTCTGCATCACATTTATAATCTGATAAAAATTCATGGGGTGCCTCAGTGGCTCAGTCAGTTAAGTCTCCAACTTTGGCTCAGGTCATGATCTCATGGTTCATGAATGAGTTCGAGCTCTGAATCAGGCTCTGTGCTGACAGTGTGGAGCCTGGAGCCTGCTTCGGATTCTGTGTCTCCCTGTCTCTCTGCCTCTCCCCCGCTTGTGCTCTGTGTGTGTCTCTCTCTCAAAAGTAAACATTAAAAAAAATTAATCTGATAAAATTTTAGAGTTTAAAATAGTTTGGGGTAGTTTCTTTATTTTTTTCCAGCAGAAGTATTTTAAAGAAGTAAGAGGGGCGCCTGGGTGGCTCAGTCGGTTAAGCGTCTGATTTTAGCTCAGGTCATGATCTCATAGTCCATGAGTTTGAGCCCCTCTGTGCTGACAGCTCAGAGCCTGGAGCCTGCTTTGGATTCTGTGTCTCCCTCTCTCTCTGCTCCTCCCCTGCTCATGCTCTGTCTCTCTCTGCCTCAAAAATAAATAAAAACATGTTTAAAAAAAGAAGTAAGAAAGGAGATGAGTCAGACTATCAGTTTACTAAGAGGGGCGGGAGAACTGTGTGAGCCACTGAATGTGCTGATGGTTCTCCACCTCTGAGAGCACAGGATCAAGAGAAGGTGGGCTGAAGCCTTCATTGGCAGGAGGTTAAGATGCAGGGAGAGATGAGGAAGCCAAGGGCACAAGCAGTTCTTCCCGCAGTAGGGGAGGGGAAGGAGTATCTTGAGAAGATCAAGGGGAGAATTTTTATGGTTGAAGAAGTGCATTGCAAGCTATCAGCAGGTGGCTGATCTTTAAAGTTAGTTTGTGTATCCCTGAATGATGATTCATATCGTACCAGCAGCCAACATTCACTGAGGACTGGTGACAAATGCCAGGGTGGTAACAAAAGCGAAGCTGGGAGTATCTGGTCCCCCCCCACCCCCGCGACCCCATTCTGCTCCACACTCCCCCCACCAATTTAGAGTCAATACTAACATCACACCAAGCAGAGTGGTGCATTCACAGGTCCCCATCTGTAAAATCTGCATCTGAATTCTGTATGTTTCTTTAAAAATCATAGCCCTTTATCATTTCCTGAAGTCCTGCTGGCTTTGGAAATATGCCTGATATTTCCTGAACTTACTGTGCCTTAAGGAATCTGAAAATTTTTGTTCTTTTTTTATTACCCACAAGTTATAATGGTTCAGCAAAAATGTCTCTATTATGGACTCAATATTAATGAAACTAAACTATGTAATGCTTAACCAAAGTCCTAAGTAATCTCCTGACCATGGTTGCTCCTTGTCTACTGTCCTTAAGTCTGCCAAATGAGCTGCTAAAAGGAACTAAAAGGAATTGAAACCAACCCATAAAAATGGGATCTATGCTTATTTAGCGACAACACCCTGTGTGCCATTCTCCTGTCCCTAGCTATGCATTAGCTGCTCACATCAATGGTCATAGGCATTTCATCTGTGCCCAGCAGAGAAGGGGGAGATGTCTGTCTGTCTGTTTGCCTTGACTTCCTAACTAGCAGTGTTTAAATCCCTCCCAGATGGTGCCCAATTCCGCCAGCACTGAGAAAAGGGAGGCTTTTCTGTTTCCCTTCAGCTTACCCAGATCCCCCTTGAAGGATGAGGTGCCACTTCAAAGAGGCAGGCATTCTGCGGGTGGCCTTACAGCTTCTGGTTGATTTATGCTGGAGTTTAGCTACCGCCTTTGGAAAGACTTTGTTGCATGGAGTGTATTTATCTGACCTTTCTTTGAATAGACAACCCCACAGCAGCTCGTAGGAAAGAATGGGTCCTCCATGTAGAGAGGTGGCATTTGGATGAGCTGCAGGAATTCTGGTGCTTCTCCAGGTTTGATCCCTTAAGCCCGCACTGACCACCCTACAGCTGGGCTCAACACACCCCAGACTGATGACAAGGGGGCAGGCATCCTGTGGGGGAATATATGATGTGGGGTCTGGGGTGGCTCATTGCTTTAATAAGAATCAGACTTAGGTCACTCAGGATCCAAGAGAGTCATTGGAGATTCCCAGCACAATTGAATTGAGTTTGTTTATTTAACAAGCTATATTAACACCAAGCATCTGGTGGGGTTGGGGTGGGGGGATTAGGGTCAGTGAGGGAGATGTGCTCCCTTAAAGACCCCGAGAGCCCATGCTTTGCGAACCATGTAGAAAGTGAAGTGAGAAGTGGTATGCTGTCTTAAGAGGGTCTCTCCCTGTAGGGCTTGATTTGCTCAAGTAGGAGGCAGACTCTCATTATTTGGCACCCCCACTTCCACAGGGTGGATTATTTGGTACATCAAATCCTGTTTCTTAGATTCGCTTTGCCATGAAAGAGTGCTGCCTTTCTCATAAAAGTAACCCCAGACCCAGATGCTATGTGAGACTCAGTCAGACAGGGCTCTGCCCTCTGAGAAAGGAAAGGTCTGTGGACTGCCGAAGGGTGTGCGCCTTCCCAGGTCTCGTGCAGAGCCCTTCCTCACTCACACTGCATTACAGTGAGCAACTCCAGACACAGTCTGTGCTTCCTTCTCTCCAGAACCCCCAGGCCTTAGAGAGTCGCTGTTGTGTGTTAGTAGTATAGAGGTAACACCTTGCCTCCAGAGATGGGGTTGGAACAGAGAAGCTGTTTTGTTCCTGATTTCTTCCTACCAAATTGAAGTACGTTTCCCAGGAACATCTTCTGACAAGGCAAAGCCAAGGTTCTGGAGGCCAAATTGCCCCCTACCCACTCACTTGCAACTTTTCCCTCTCAGGCTACACATCCCCTCTCCTGATGGGGTGCTGCTGGGAGAGTGTCTGCTTCCCAGGAATCTCTGCCTACAGACTGCCTTTCTGCTTCCTAGACTGTCCCCTAGCCATCCCAAACTGCATGGACCGCTTCGTTTCAACAAGGCATTAGTCCAAGCTCAGTGCCTTCCTCCAAAGATGTTTAATACAAGACACTTAAATAGGATACAATAACATAAATATGCGAGAGGAAAAGATGCGGGTGTTCGTAGAGAGAGAGGCGTTAGCCGATGCAGGGTCAATTAGGGCTCCCGCTGGGTGCCCAAGGAGCCCTATCTCGTTGATGGAGATCCTCACTGAGTTACTCTCTGAAGTTCCTTTCCAGAAGTGAAATTAAAATCACGCAATTAAAATGTTCACAGTTGGGGCTGGATGTTCTTGAGCTGATTGAAAGATGAAGAAGTGGACACGCCAACATTTTGAAGCAGCAATTGTCTCTGTAATTAAGTGCAATTAGCTGACATAATTGTCTGCTTTTCTGCACATAAGACTGATTGCAATGCTAAGACTCAAAAAAAAAAAAAAAAACAAAAAAACCACGCCCTTCATCGGATTCCTCATCCCAACCTAACCAAAATTCTCACTGATGCATGAAGACTACCAAAGATGGTGACTGAGCACACCGACTCTACCACCAATGTTACAAGGTGGACATGTCAGGAAAAGGGAGGACAGACATGTTAGAGAAAACAGAATCCCATGCTGTTCATGCACATCATTTCTCCTAAACTCCTATACTTTTGCGTTTCCACGTTAGAGAATAGATCTAACAACTTTTCCATGGCTCATCTCTAGGGAAGTGATAACCAAAAAGCAACTTCCAAAGGTGTGAATAAAAAAAGTTCAGTTCATTAGCTTTAAAACAAAACAAAAAATAAAAAGCATTTTATTTCTCCTTAGTATAGAAAATCTGGAAAATGCTGGAAGAATAAAGACAAAGAAGTTTCACACACTCTTACCAGAGAGATAACCACTGAGTATTTCTTTTCTTTTCCTATTACATATACATACTCTAATTAGTAGTGAAGATGTGTTTTCATATATGCTATACATGTACCCTGATTGTTTGCACATATTACAAATATTTTTCTTGCTATTAAAAAAATGAATAAACATTTTCTGAAATGATCAGAAAAAACCTCATCATGTGGACCTATCATCTTCTTATGATTTGAACAATAGGTTATACAAAGTATTTTCTATTATAAAACTGCAGAAAGGAACCTCTCATTACAAAAGTCTGCCTGTATTTCTGTTTTGTTTTGTTTTGTTTTGTTTTCCTGAGGAAGCTTTCTTATAAGCGCATATCCCCTGGCCAGAGTTTATTCTGTAATTCTAAAAATTTTTGAGGCTTTTGAGGCTTGTATTGTCAAATTAATTCCAGAAAGGTGGCCAATTTATATTTCCATCAGCAGGATAAGAAGTTACCTAATTCCCCCCATCCCCTCCAGCACTGAGTATCATCTCTATAAAAAAAAGTTCAAAAACTCTTCCTAGAGACATCTCCTATTTCCACATATCCTATGGGTCTGGGGCAAATTGCAACCAAAACCTGAATTGCTCAGGTCTCTGGCTGTGCTTTCCAGAAAAGGTGAGGGCACACCGGGCCAGCACCAGGTAGGTACCCAACAGGGCAACTGGAGTTATAGCCATGGGCAACTGGAAAGCAAGCCAGCTGCTGGCATCCATGAGAACATCCGCATGGCAGGTTAATCTAGAGCCTGTCCTCATGCCACCCACACTCCTCTCCATCTTTTCCAGCTGTATTGGCCAGAGATGGACACAACGTCATCCTAGAAAAGATAGAAGACTGGAATGTGGTAGAACTCATGGTGAATGAAGAAGTCGTCTTTTACTGCAACATCAAAGACCTGGAATTTGGTAAGTCCTTCAGCACTGCTCCCAAGCAGCATTTTGCCTTCTCTGAAGTGGGCTCGATTTCTAGTTGAAGTGGCCAGTGGGTTAGGACCAGATTCAAATTGGACTTTTTTCTGAGTCTTAAATTCTTACTCAAAGCCCTGTGTACATGAGTAAGCACATCCTAAACCACACAAAGTGCTTGATGCTCTGGGTTCCTTCCCAGAACACTGGACACAAAAGAGGGACAGAAAGAAAAATGAAGTTTTAGCCCCAGATTTCAAATGATATAACAGGCACTTAGGGGTAATAGGTTTGGGGGTTTTCTTTTATTCTTTCTTTTTATTTTCACATTTTAACAATGTGTATTTTATTATCATTTGCCTTCAAAACAGGTTTGTTCCATTTGATTATTCTACCTAGGCTTGCTAAGACAATTAGAGTCGACACGCCCTCAGTGCATGGCATTATCAGTGACATTCTAGGGATTTCATTGCCCTGGAGAGCTTCCTGCCTGGCAGGCTGGCATCGCACATACCACACTCTGCTCAGAAGTAAAAGTTTTTGCTGTTATTATACTCTGTCTAAGGCTAGTTAACAATTTAAGTGACTGTGTACTTTGAGACTTGTCTTCTAGTGGAAATCATACGTGTCTCACATGACATGAAATTGTACAGAAAGCTGGTCAAAGGAAAATGTATCTATTTCCCTAGGAGGTGATGGTAAACTAGACCCACTGTGCGAAGAGGCCAGGATAGCCGTCCTAAACGCCTACTGATCTCCTCACCCAGACAGGCACCTCAAGTCAACAACACAGCAGCTGCCTCTGGCAAACAAAAGCAGTCATTCCAGGATGCTGGGCTCTGACAGTCTAAGGTAATGCAGGCCTACCCTTCAGCCTGCCCACCATAAGGTCTCTCACCTGGCTGCGAGGGAACAAGCCCCCCCCCCCAAAATAATAAAAGCACATCATCATTTGCAGCATCTTTCAATCTCAACCCACAGGGAGAGTCCTCCAATATCAGGTATGCGCTGAGCTGAAGGAAATAATAAAATGCAATCTAATAACAGAAAGCCATCCTGTACTAATAACACAAGAGTTTGCCAGGAGCATCTGAGATTCCATTCTCTAGTAAGGAAAGAGCTAGGAGCAGGTAAAATTAAAGATTGTGGGGAAAGGGGAGCAGGAGGGAGAAGAGTGGCCCTTGAAAATCTGAACCCAGAGTTAATGTCGGTATTTGGAAACCTGGCTATTTCTACAGGTTGATTTCTTGCTCCCAATGCATTAATATTTTAAGTGTTCAAATACAATTCCCTAAAGTCAAATCACCAGTTATTCTTCATAACAAGAAAAGTATCTGCCCTCTTTTGCATGAGCCAGCCCAACAAGCTGTTCTGCAGAGGGCCAGAAAGAGCCCAGGGCAGACGGGTAAAGTGGCTGCTTGTCCCTCTGGAGGAACACACAGCCCTGCAGGGTTAAAGAAGGTTAGTCATGGGCAGTGTAAAATCAGCTGTGTCAAAGTGATGCTCTTTGTACTTTCAGGTCCTGTGCACCAACTGTATCATCCCTTCTTAGCTATAGAGACATGCAGATATCAATCTAATGACGTTAAATGTGAAGTCATGGTAAAAATGCATCACACCTTGTAGGGGAAAGATGAGTTCCTTCACAGAAGACTCTGGGCACCCTGGTGAAAGAGAAGGGCTTTCAGGGCCTCCACAAGGCCACCGGCTGGCTCCCAGCGCAGCCCCTTTGGGGAGGCAACCACCCTGCTCCCCGCGGCTTCACTGCACCTGGGGAGGCCACCCTTCCCATAACTCCAGGTGGCCTCAAACCTCCTGCACCCCAGAACTTCAAAGGCATCTGGGACACGATGAAACCACCTGTACAAGTTCTTTCTCGCATGTGAGGATATGGGGATATAATTTTCATTTTCAGCCCAAGCTTCACTTACCAGATTTCACTCAGAGATTACGATCGCTTTAGGATTCTGGAAATACTTAATCATCCTCACTGAGAACCTGAGGTTAAAAAAGTTTCCCCCTGGCGTCTGGTGCCAGTTCTCACATGTCTTCAGTAACCCTAGATTCAGTTTCTCTGTCTTAAAGACCAGTTTAAGATGTAGAATTCTGGTTTCATATAAACATTTTACTATAAGAGAAATACATTTTCATTACAGTCAAATGGAAAAATACAAGTGGGAATAAGGTATACATTTGATAACATTTTGGTATATTTCAATTTGAGTTTCTTGCATTTATGTCTGAATATTCATTAAGAGATAGATATATAGAGAAATTGATTTCACTAAGTTGAGACCACGTTGTATGTACCCAATTATGTATCTATTTTTTAACTTGGCTTTTTGTGTTGACCCTCTTCCCAAGTGACTAAGACATTTGTCCAGGAATTCTATCATGAATCAGGAAATTTCTTCCTCCTTGAATAGTGATTCCCACTTTCACTACCATAACTTTTTCTGCTAAGAAATAAAATGGCAAGCTTTCCCATCAGCATTCAGTGTAGTAACTTCAGCTCTAAGGACTCTGGCCCCTCTTCAGGCTCTGCAGCCCACCCCCCACCCCGTGTTGAGCAAGGGCCCCACCAGGTAGCTGCCTTGCCCTCCTCTGACACGCACCCCCAGCCTGTATTTGTGCCCTCAGAGGAGCCCCCCCACCAGCACCTACACCTGCTCTCCTTCTCTCCCTGACCAGAGCAGAAGGGCAAGTAAGGCAAGATTGCACATGATTCTAAGACAAACTCGAGCATGCAAAACTGCTGGGAGATGCCTATGCCCCAGGTGCTGTGTTCTAGTTTCAGAGTTAAATGACGTATGAATCAGCATCGCCAGAACAAATCACAAGGTTACCTCTGTGTGGTAGGCTTGGTGGGGTGGGACTGCAAGACTTTCATTTCTTCCCAGTATGGAAGAAATATTTTTCAGTGGTAGAATTTTTACTTTGTGTGTGTGTGTGTGGGGGGGGGTTGAGGGTGCTTTTAAAACAAACATTTAAAATAAAATCAAGAGTTTGGGGTGCCTGGGTGGCTCAGTCAGTTGAGTATCCAACTCCTGATTTCAGCTTGGGTCATGATCTCACAGTTCATGAGATTGAGCCCCACATCAGGCTCTGCATTGAAAGTGCGGAGCCTGATTGGGATTCTCTCTCCCTCTCTCCCTGTCCCTCCATGCTTCTCTCTCTCTCTCTCTCTCTCTCTCTCTCTCTCTCTCTCTCCCAATAAATAAATAAATATACTTTAAAATTTTTTAATAAAAATAAAATCAAGAATTTGATATAAAAGTCATCTGCCCATATATCCTAGCCCTTCTCTGTCATTAAGAAGAGCTTCCTCTTTGGAAATGTGATCATTTTTCAGTCTAAAGAAATGTGCCAGAATCTGCCTCCATCTTCCTCTGTCTTATGTCTTCTTGAACATCTGTCTCCCTGCAAAGAAACAGGAAACATGGCTTGCTCCTGATTGAAGGCAAAAGCCCTCTGTGCTTCAACAAGCTAGACATTCGGGTGCCTTTTAATGCTTTTAAAATGCCACTTAGTTAACTCACATTTTAACTTTATTAAGATGCCAAATCAATTTCATTGTATAACATGAAAATGTGTAAAGAAATTCTCTTTAGTAAAAGACATCTTTACTATCTTTTAATAAAATTAGAAGCATAGCTCCACCTTATTAGTTTTTAAGTGAAATTTGGAATCTCTAAGTTTATTTCTTCTAGTTTTAAAATTTAAAAAGAATAGGTTTTTTAGGAGCCTCTCTGGGCTTGCTGCTGGGGGCCTCACTGGCTATATTTGCCCTCTTGGTAATTTCACCCTTAAAAACATCGACAGACAATATGTGAAAAGTCCATATATAAGAGAACTGTGTTAAAAATTAGTTTCCAAAGTAAGCTGCTAGGACATTTGAGCAGTCGGTATATGGAGGGGGGACCCCAAAGGCCTCTGTATTTCCTCGCTAGCAAAGGCTAGTGTGGACACATATCCCAGGCAAAGTAATACTGAGACTTGATGCACAAATCCCCCTGCGCTTTACAGACACCACAGGGGAGAAAATTTCAGGTTTCACATGTTCACCTGTGGGTGCTGTGCTTTTAGGAGAAATACACCATTGGCCAAATCCAGGTAAAAGACAAGAAGATGCTAGCCCAGGTGGCTGGCATGAAGCATAGAGAAATTTTCTTCCCAGATTGTTTGAACATTTTGTGGGAAAGAGTCTATTTGTAGTTATTTGGTTGGGTTTTTTGTTTGTTTGTTTGTTTTGTTTTGTTTTGTTTTTGTTTTTGTTTTCAATATATGAAGTTTATTGTCAAATTGGTTTCCATACAACACCCAGTGCTCATCCCAAAAGGTGCCCTCCTCAATACCCATTACCCACCCTCCCCTCCCTCCCACCCCCCGTCAACCCTCAGTTTGTTCTCAGTTTTTAAGAGTCTCTTATGCTTTGGCTCTCTTCCACTCTAACCTCTTTTTTTTTTTTCCTTCCCCTCCCCCATGGGTTTCTGTTAAGTTTCTCAGGATCCACATAAGAGTGAAACCATATGGTATCTGTCTTTCTCTGTATGGCTTATTTCACTTAGCATAACACTCTCCAGTTTCATCCATGTTGCTACAAAGGGCCATATTTCATTCTTTCTCATTGCCATGTAGTACTCTATTGTGTATATAAACCACAATTTCTTTATCCATTTGTCAGTTGATGGACATTTAGGCTCTTTCCATAATTTGGCTATTGTTGAGAATGCTGCTATAAACATTGGGGTACAATTGCCCCTATGCATCAGTACTCCTGTATCCCTTGAGTAAATTCCTAGCAGTGCTATTGCTGGGTCATAGGGTAGGTCTATTTTTAATTTTTTGAGGAACCTCCACATTGTTTTCCAGAGTGGCTGCACCAATTTGCATTCCCACCAACAGTGCAAGAGGGTTCCCGTTTCTCCACATCCTCTCCAGCATCCATAGTCTCCTGATTTGTTCATTTTGGCCACTCTGACTGGCGTGGGGTGATATCTGAGTGTGGTTTTGATTTGTATTTCCCTGATGAGGAGCGACGTTGAACATCTTTTCATGTGCCTGTTGGCCATCCGGATGTCTTCTTTAGAGAAGTGTCTATTCATGTTTTCTGCCCATTTCTTTACTGGGTTATTTGTTTTTCGGGTGTGGAGTTTGGTGAGCTCTTTATAGATTTTGGATACTAGCCCTTTGTCTGATATGTCATTTGCAAATATCTTTTCCCATTCTGTTGGTTGCCTTTTAGTTTTGTTGGTTGTTTCCTTTGCTGGTTGGGTTTTTTAAAAAATGTTTATTTATGTTGAGAGAGAGAGAGAGAGAGAGAGAGAATGAGAGCAAGCATGTGAGTGGGGAAAAGGCAGAGAAAGGGAGAGAGAAAATCCCAAACAGCTTCTACGCTGTCAGCACAGAGCCTGGGCTCGAACTCACGGCTTATGAGGTCATGACCTATTTGTGGTTATTTGGATAGCAGTGTGACCAGATGCTCCCGTCCTGGCTGTAAGTGGATGTTCTGAAAGGAAGGGAGACCTGAATTAAACCTCCATGTGGGCCAGAGGTCACATACCCCCAGCCCCCACTGCCATCCTGGAGGCCACAGAGTGAGGACAGCACAGGCTAAGTGGCACTAGGCAGGTAAAAAGAAACAAGACAGCTAACAGCATAATGACAACCTTGGACACTGGCCTTGTGAGGGACACCGTGGGGAGTAAGGGCTGGAATGGCCTTACAGGGCCATGCTGCTATGAAGCCAGCGGAGGCAAGCCCCATGGTATCAATGCTCTGAATTTGCCCAGAAGAGTCGAAATCTAGATTTTTATTTAAAACTTTTGGTTTTAAAGTGTGAACTCAGGGCTCCTGGGTGGCTCAGTTGGTTAAGCGTCTGACTTTTGATTTGGGCTCAGGTCATGATCTCGCAGTTTGTGAGTTCGAGCCCCACCTCAGGCTCTGCCCTGGCAGCATGGAGCCTGCTTGGGATTCTCTCTCTCTCTCCCTCTCTCTCTCTGCTCCTCCCCCAATTGCACTGTTTCTGTCTCTCTCAAAATAAATAAATTAACTTAAAAAAGTTTTTTAAGTGTGGGCTTACTTCTTTGAAAAACACAGTCTCAACCAAAAACCAAAAAGAAAACAGAAACTACCACATCTGGCCCATTAATAGGATGATCATCTATCTGTTCCTGGTTGCCTGAAACTCTCCCATTTACACCTTCAGTCTGGCTGTAATTGTCCCCAAAACGATGAGGCCCACGGCCCTCCCGTCCTAGTGAAACCACTTGACCCTACTCTTTGATTACGCAAATGAAAAGCAAAGACTGTGACATGAAGACATTTGAGAAGCTGGGCCTCTTACTCTGTGGTCACATACAAGGGGCCCAGTTGTGGGTAGAGCTGCACGCCCCCGATCACATTTACCGTGGGAAATACTCCTCTAAGTGAGGTATTGGACTACTTTTGCCAGCATCACGATGGACCTCTTTGAAAGTAAGTGTTCCTGTTTGAGCGGCTGTTCCAAAGAGGTCAAGAACGGAGACCCAGAAGACTAAAGAAGAATGGTAAGCCCCAACCTTTGCTTTGCATGGGAGTATCAAGTTAGGGGAAGCTCACTCCAGCCTGTGTTAGTCACGCCCCCAGTATATAATATTTTGAACCAAAACTTTCTGTCTCCTTCAAGGAATCCACTGATGTTGTAGTCTCTGATCCTCTCCTGTGCTCTGATTTAATGAGTTTGCGATGGGACCCAGGATCTGCATTTTAACATAAGCGTCCATTGATTCCAGTGCACATAAGCCAACTGCACTCTGAGAAAGGCGGTACTGGAGTGTTAGGGAGAGACCACATCCCTGTAAGGAGAGGTGAGGACTCCCCCATGAGGGGAATGGAACTTCCCTCCCTCAGTCATGCTGGGCAAGAATAGGAAGGCAGGTGAGGTGGAATTTTCCTTCCTTCTCAGCCTCACAGAGTCCAAAGAGACTAGCAGGGCTAGTCTCACACTCCTGGAGTGTGAGAGAAGCTGGTCTCCAGGGCATGGAAGCAGGTTGGGGGTTAGGCTGGGAAGCATCCTGTGGCCAGTACTCTGTGAGTGTGACCAATTACCCCAGAGCCATCAGCAAGCCCTTGACATCTGAGCTGTGGTATAGGGAGAGGAATCCATTCTTCTTCTCAGTCTGTGTCTACTCTTGGGCTGCGGGGAGGGTTAAGGGGGAAGGGCATATAACCCCAAGGTGTGTACAGCAGCAACAGAGGCCTTAGAAGACAGTGGCCCTGGAACCTTCTGGAGGTGACTGAATATGGAGAAAAGCCTATTAAAGGCCCAGAGCAGTGGGGGAGAACACTGGGGTGCATCCCCCATCACTCCTGTCTAGAGAAGAGGGCACATTGAAGGGCACTTGTCCTTCAGCCACACAGAAAGACACTTTGGAGCAAACTTGGCCTTTTGTTGCTAATAGTTTAATTGCACCCTTGAACCAAAAAAAGGCAGGCAGCATTTGGGTTATGAATACAAAAATAAAATAAAAAATAAAAATTACTTGCCCTTCTCTATGTATATCTGTTTATTAAAACCCCACACTCACGTTAGTAGGTCTTTTACTCTGGATAAAAATCAATCCAGGTTCTCCTCACTTGGTGGAGTACGCAGGCTCCAGCCCAGCATGGTAGTCAAGGAGGTTCTGAGGGCAGAGGAGGATGTGAGGGAGAGGCCACACCTCCCAAAGGCTGTAGCAGGCTTCGCGCCTTGTTCAATCTGCAGACATCTTCTGTGGAGACCGACGTAGTATGCTGTGTCCCCGGCGGGGAGGGGAAATTGCAGCCAAGTGAACCTCTCACATTGATGTGAGCGTATCCTATATGGGGACACCTCGGTTTAGAGAACCCCAGCCAGAAATGTTTTATAAAGTGCTTCTCTCTCCATTAACATTTATGTTAAACCTAAAAGTGTATTTCTGAACTACAGTAATTACTGTACCCCAAGTTGTGCCCCAGATTCATTATGGTCTTTCACGCTTTTTAAGCCCTACCACCGACCTAGACCTTGCCTATACACACCCAATCTGGTTACCCCAAATTTCTCACAGTTCCTGAACGTAGACCGTGCCTTTCTTGTTTTTGCCTTTTTCGTGCTTCTTTCTCCTTCTGGAATGCCCAGGCTGTGTTCTCCGGCTGACAAAATCTTGCCTAGCCTTCAGGTCCCACTTAGCCATCAAGCCCTGCTCTGAGCCTTCCCTGCCCCCTATAGCAGCAGTACAACCTCATGGGTGTTTCCTGTCATGTGGCGCTCTATCCTGAGGATGCCTGCTGGTCTCCCCACTCCTCTGCAGGAAGAGCCCCCCAATGAAGACTCTCTTTTCTTGCCTGTGTGCTCAAGATGAATGGAATCAAGTTCAGCGGCACATTGGAGAAAAACCCAAAGTAAGAGCAGTTGAAAGGAGTTAGAAGCAGGAAGCTGTGGTGGTTAATTTTAGGCGTCAACTTGGCTGGGATACAAGGTGCCCAGATATTTGCTTATGTGTCATTTTGGGCGTGCCTGGGAGGGTGTTTCTAGCTGAGATTAACATTTGAATCTGTTGACTGAGTACACTGGACTGCTCTCCCCAACATAGGTGGACCTCATCCAACCTGGTAAAGGCCTGAATAGGACAAAAGGCAGGGGTGAAGGAGAATTCACACTCTCTGCCTGACTCTTTCTGACATGGGTCATCAGTCTTCTGCTGCGCTTCAACTAGAACTTACACCACTGGCTCTCCCAGGTTTCCAGCTTGCAGGTGGCAGATTGTGGAACTTCCCAGCCTCCATAATCACATGAGCCAATTCCTGATAATACATTTCTCTCTCCCATATATGTACACAAATGCATATATATCTCCTCTTGGTCCTGTGTCTCCGGAGAACCCTAATATAGTAGTCCAGGCTGTGGGCGCTCCTCAGTCACCAGAGACCCTGACTCCATCTACCTCCACCATCTTAGCATTGGGTCTCCTGGTCCACAATGGCTTCTGAGTCACAGCCATCAGGTTTGTGTTCCAGGCAGCCAGACAGAGGAAGGGACAAGAAAAAGGGTTTTCCCCTTCCTTTTAAGAATTCTCAGAAGCCTCACATGATCCTCCATTCACATGGACAAACCTTGCTGCAAAACGGACAGGAAAATGTAGATGTTTAGCCAAGCAGTAGCGGGCACTAAAACATCTTAATACTAAGATGGGAAGAACAGCTAATTCGAGGCCTCAGCCGCACATGGGCACAAAGCAGACATTCACAGGATGTCTGCTAAACACATTAAAGGGGGCTCAGTCATCACTGAAGGGTTATCATGCCTGGTCTTGTGACAAGCTGTGCTGTAAATCCAGGAACATTTCTAGGCAGTTCAAAAGCCCCTCTCCTCATACCTCCCTCCTTGTCCTAGACACTACAGGCAGGCTCATCATAAAACATCAACTCTCCCTAAGTTAATCTATAAATGTCATGTTAAATTAAATTAAAATGCCAACAGGCCTTTTTAGAAACAAGAAAAACTGATTATAAAGTTTATATTGAAATATAAAAAAGCTGTAGTCAAAAATAGAAATCTGAAATTGATAAACAGAGCAATGTAGGGTATGATAAAGGGCTTTTCCAATCAGTGGAGAAGAGTGTTTCTTCTAAAATTGTTATTGCAGACAATTGGGTAGCCATCTGGAGGAAAGCTGGATTCCTATCTAGCCTTATCCTAGAATAAATTCCAGATGGATCAAATATTTAAATGTAGTAAATAAAATCACAAACTTGAAATATTTTTTAAGCTTGGAATCAAGAAGGACTTCTTAAGTATGACTCAAAACCCAAAGACGTAGAAGAACAAATGGATAAATTCAACTCCATAAGAATAAAAATGATTTTGTGGTTTTTTTAAAAATGCAAATAACACTGAAGTTAAAATGCATATAGGGAAAAGCCTTTTCAACTTGTATCTTTTATCTACAGAGAGCTTCCACAAATCCATGAGAAAAAGGCCAGAAACCCAACAGAAAAGAGGCAAAGGACATGAAGAGACAATTCACAGAAAAGGAAATATGAAGGGTCCTTGAACATAGGAAAAGATGTTTCACCTCATTTAATAGATTCCTCATATCCCAAAGACATACATTCCCACATACAAATTTCTACATGTACAAAAATTCTTTGCAGGATGGCTTATAATAACAAGCTGACCCAAGTCCACTAACAAGGGACTGATTCAATAAACCATGGTTCATTCATACAATGGAGCCCTGTGTGTCCTAGAAAAGATCTTTGGAGTACAGTAATAGAAGAATCTCCAACACATACTGTTTAAGTAAAAAAATCATGAAAAACATGACTCAGAAGAGTATATGTGCTATACTACAACTTGTGAAGAAAAGAGAAAGTATGTATAAGCATATGTGTGTGTGTGTGTGTGTGTATGCATAAAATAGCAAGAACCAGGAAGTAACTACCTTTACATTGGGAGGCCTGGGGTAACAGAGGGACAGCAGTGAAAGGGAGACCTTTCCACTATACAGCCTTTTTATCTATTAACTTTGTATTTAAATTTAAATTTGCATATATTATATTACCTATTCAAAAAACATTTAAAAAAATAAAGCAGTTGGGTTTAGATCAACAGAGAAACCAGATTCTAACATAGCAGAGGGTCATTGGAGGCATGAAAACCAAGAAATAACCGGAAGGAAAAAAAAACAACTGAAAGAGTGTTTGGACTAAAGACAGAATTCAGTATAGGGAGAAAGATCCAAAATTCTGTTCCCTTAAGAAATGGTGCTGGGACACTGGATAACCACATGCAAAAGAATGAAATTTGATCCTAACTTCAAACCATATACAAAAATTAACTCAAAATAGATGAAAGGTCTGTATGTTAGAGCCAAAGCTATAAAACTCCTGGAAGAAAACATAGGGTAAATCTTCACTACTCTGGATATGGCAATGGTTTCTTAGACATGACATCAAAAGCTCAAGCAACTGAAGAAAAAAAATAAATTGGACATCATCAAAATTAAACACTTTTGTCTTTCAAAGGACACCATCGAGAAAGTGAAAAGACGACCTACAGAATGGGAAAACATATTTTTAAATCATAAATCTGTTAAAGGATTTGTACCCAGAATACATAAAGAATTCTTACAACTCAATAATAAAAAAAACTCCAATTTTTAAACGGGCAGAGAATCTGAGCAGAGGGTTTTTCAAAGAAGATATTACGAACGGCTGACAGCCCATGAAAAGATGTTCAACATCATTAGTCATCAGGGAAATGCAAATCAAAACCATGGCGAGATACCACTTCTCACCCATTAGGACGGCTATTATCAAAAAGTCAACAAGTGTTGGTGAGGCTACAGAGAAATCAGAATTCTCAGACACCGTTGGTGCGAATGTAAAGTGGTGCAGCCACTTTGGAAAAAAACCTGACAGTTCCTGAAAAAGTAAAACATAGACTTCCCAGCAATATTACTACTAGATATATATCCAAGAGAAATGAAAACCTATGTTGACACAAAAAGTGGTACGTGAATGTTCATAGCATATTTATGCATGATGGCCAGAAGCTGGAAATAACTCAAATGTCCATCAACTGATAAGTGGATAAAAAAAAATCTTGTATATCTGTATAATGGAATATTGTTCAGCCATAAAAAGGAATGAAGTGCTGATACATGCTACAACATGGATGGACTTTGAAAACATTATGCTAAGTGAAATAAGCCAATTATAAAACACCATATATTATATGATTCCATTCGTATGAAATGTCCAAGTAGGCAAATATAGAGAAATAGAAAGAAAGTATATTAGTGGTTACATAGGGCTGCAGGCTGGAGGATTGAGGGTGTGATAGAGCGTGGGGTTTCTTTTTGACATAATGAAAATATTCTGTAATTGACTGTGGTAATGGCTATACACAAGTCTGTGTATACACTGAAAACCACTGAATTGTATGCTTTAAATGGGTGAACTGTATGACATGTGAATTATACATCTATAAAACTGTTATCAAAAGTGGGGCGCCTGGGTGGTTCAGTTGGTTAAGCATCCAGCTTCAGCTCAGGTCATGATCTCTCAGTTCATGAGTTCGAGCCCCGCGTCGGGCTCTGTGCTGACAGCTCAGAGCCTGGAGCCTGTTTCAGATTCTGTGTCTCCCTCTCTCTGACCCTCCCCCGTTCATGCTCTGTCTCTCTCTGTCTCAAAAATAAATAAACGTTAAAAAAATTTTTTTTAATTAAAAAAAAAAGTCAGTTGCCCCATCCCTCCAAACTATTTGAACAATTTTAGAAAGAAGGAGATTCTATCTACATCCATCTATAGGAGCTGGTTTTGTAAAGATGTTCACATCATATACACGTGAACAATTGTGCCATGTGTGTATAGTGTGTGTACATACATTTGCACAAGTAAAAATATGTCAGGACTCTTGACCAGGTTTACCTGAGAAAGGCATACTCTATACACTCCTGTGTTATTTGAATTTTTTACAATAAGCACTTGCTATTTTGTTAGGAAACAATAAAAATAAGGAAAGGCAAAAAGTGAGCTCCTTTACAGACAACTGTTAATTATTGAGCCTCTGCTACATGCTATATATGGCTCTGACCCCCTTGTCTACCTGATCTCATCTAATCCTCAAAAGACCCTTCCACAGCCCTACACAGTAAGCATTCTCTCTTCCTGGGTGGGAAGACTGAGTCCCAGCACTGAGGTGAGGGACTCGGCCAGGCTCTCTTACACAGGAGAGTGGTGGCCACACCTGGGAGCAGAGCACTCACAGATAGGACCCCAGGCCCAAGCATTCCACCTCCACCCACCATTTGCTGGAATGAAACTCAAGCTTTTTTTGTTATATTCCCAAAACTGACCTCTTGGGAGTCTACTTCAACAACAGTGGATGACAACAATAACCCAGTCAAAGTGCACATATGAAATCAACCACGTTTATGGAACAAATTACAAAGTTCACCGAAATTAAGCAAGAGCCTAAGTAACACCAAGAGGCTCAGAGCAGCCGGTGATCAGGCTCCAAGGCTTGACTGATTCTTGTCCTTAAAATGTTCCAGTCATTTAAATATTCATTAGGAATTCAGCATCACTGGGGAAATGGATTCAATGAGATAAACACCACAATTCACAATGGAAAAATACCGAAACTGCTTGTTGATCCCTGTCCTTTCTGAAGCAAGCAGTGGAGTGGCACTAAAGCCAGGCAGAGCACTGGCATTTAAACAGTGTGTGCCTTCTTGGAAGGCGTCCTTGGAGAGACCTCTATTTTTCCTTCTTTTGAAAAATGTTTCCAAAGCACCTAATAGTATCTCAGTGGTTTTCTGTAGAAATTTAAAAAACAAACACTTGCCTTGGAGAAAAGTGCTTAGTACAAATTGTTGCTGACAACTTATCATCTCCCTTTGGGGATCAGTTGACCTGCTGGAGAAAACTGCCTCCCTAGGTTTTTTGGGAGCTGGAAAATCTCTGAAACTGTGGAGCAGAGAAGACTTACTTCTCTTGTTTGGCAACCTTGGTGAACAGTGGCTTTTCACTTCTGCTGCCTCCCTTCCAGCTTCCTGTAGTAACAGCCCTGTTGTTTTAGGGACCCACCTATCCCCTACTCTTGGTCTATCCGGCCCAACTGGGATGCCACCCTTTGCCCTGTGGCAGCTGAAATGTTATGCCCAGCTAGTCAGAGCACAGCACATCCAAGGCCACAGTGATTGGCTTTTCTTAGGCTAGTGTGAGTTTGGTTTCCTGTCACTTGGAACCAAAATGGTTTTCACTCGATCAGCCACCAAACACAACAGTGCATGCTCAGAAAAATTAAATAGCCACTTCTACAGCAGCTAATGGAAACTGGGGGGTTGGGGAGGGGCCTGGGACACCTCTCGCACATGAACCGGGGCAGCTCCCTGCAGCTCCAGGCACACACCACTCCAGCGTGGGGCTTGACCTTCCCACCCATGCAATAGCCGACTTGTCACTCACCTTATCTTCCTCTTAGGGCACCCCCAAACAAACTCACTCACCCAGAGGTGACCATGTACAAAGTAGAATTTATAGAAGCTTCTCTAGGAGAGAGGGGAGGGCTTCTATCACATACCCAACAACAATGACTTTAGAAGTCTTCATCACTTGTCTGTACTCCCCACAGCTCTTCTCTGTCTCCCCTGGCCTGCATATCCTCCTCTTCCTCCCCCTCCCCCCGAGGAGCTCTGCATTCTTACCAGCCGCCCCCCCACCCCGCCCTGACAGAAGCAAACATTTTCTTATTTTGTCAGGCAGCAAACTCCTTCCTTGTCTCCATTCCAGGCAAAAGTGGACCACAGGCTGTGAGGCTTCACCGTGGTACCTGTTTTGAGTTAGGAAGCCATGCCATGCTCATCATGTATGTTAATGAGCTCTCAGCAACCTGTGAGCTAACGAGCCATGCTATCCAGACTTTTAAAACAGCGTTTCATGGAGTGAGGCAACTTGCTCCTGGCCACAAAGCTGGCTGGGGGTAGAGTCAGCACTCAAACCTAGTCTGCCTTTGTAATCCAGATTAAGCTAAGTAACTGGCATGGACAAACCATGTGCTGATGGATAAGGGAGAGAGGCAATGGAGGAGGCTGAGAGCATTAGGATCCGCTTCATTGGATGTGAAGGTGTCCAAACACGTTAGCGTTTTGGCAAAGGTAATATATGAAATATATGTCTCATATATGAGAAATATATGTTGTGGAGTTTTTTCTGAGAAAAATGATTGTAACGTTGATATGTTTAGGAAAATTGCATATTTCTCAATTTGTTCTTCTGTTTGTCACAGCAATTGTTGCTATTTTCCAAACAGGTTGACTCATAACATGAGTTATGCCTGCCCTGGCATGCAGACTTACAGCGTGGATGGAGCATTTGTTGTTTAAAGTGTACATTTCAACAGGCTGTAAGATCCCAGCAAAAGGTGCCCCCCAAACCCCCTATTGCCCACCATCTCCAGGCCACAGAGTTCCCCCAACTTTGGGGACAGTATTATTTCCAAATCTCCTTTTGACTGGAGCATTCTCTGCACAACCCAAGGAGCCCCATCTAAGTGTCTATGGGGACTGGTCTTCAAGGGAAGAGGTAGTGGGGTCTTTGGTTATAGATCTCCCCAGCTCTGACTGGGCCCCAGGTGGCTGCTGTGTAAATTAAATCTCCCTTGGCAAAAAAACAAAACAAAACATGCCCCAATCCCTTTCCTGAACAAGACAACCTTGGGCACACGTGTTTAAGAAAATGCTTTGAAGGTTTGTCAAATAGAAGCATGGGAAGGAAGGAAGGAAGGAAGGAAGGAAGGAAGGAAGGAAGGAAGGAAGAGAGAGGGAGGAAGGAAGGAAGGAAGGAAGGAAGGAAGGAAAAGAAAGAAAAAGAAAGAAAGAAAGAAAGAAAGAAAGAAAGAAGAAAGAAAGAAGAGAAAATAGAAAAGAAAAGAAAAGAAAAGAAAAGAAAAGCATGTGTATCATTTTATGGACTGGAGGCATAGAAAAAAGAAAAGATTGCTCTTTTCTTTGTCCGCAATATCATATGCACAGTTTGGGGTGGAGAGTCAGAGATGGTGTGAAGCCCCCTCTTAGGGTTTATATAGACAAAAATCTACTCAACCTCACAAGCCTCAGTTTTCTCATCAATAAAATGGGAGTGGTAATAACACCTTCCTGATGCGACTATTATGAGGATAAAAATGAAAGAATATAAGGAGCTGAGCCTAGATCCTGGCACACTGTTAAGCCATCAATAAATGTTAGGAATTATTATTCCTTATTATTATCCTGAGTGTCCCTTTTATTCAAAGGTCATATTCTTTTCCCATGAGGAAAAGATAACGTTTGGTTTTGAATATCCTCTGCAATAAAGCAGCAGCATCTGTATTCCTTGGCCTTTCCTTTGGGTCCAGTGGTTCTAAGAAGGAAGTGACTGCAGGGTATTTTCATTTTGCACCTCAGCTGGAAATAAAGGTGACAAACAGCATGGGAGGCAGATAATTTGTAACACAGTTCAACTCTGGCCTCTGATTTTGAGAATTCCCTCTTATTACAAAACTTGCCCTGGGGATTCAAAATAAAAGCAGCTCACATTATCTCCTCTCTCTCCTCACATATGGAGGAAACCCAGTGAGCCCCATTGGACCCACACTGACCAACTTGGTTGGACACTGAACAGTCACCCTAGACTGAGCAAGCACTACTAGGTATTCTCCCTGCGTTGTCTTAATTCTCAGTCAACCATACGGAGAGGCAGTTGAGTCCAGAGGCAGTGTGGCTCAGTGCTCAGGATAAGAACACTAGACCCAACCAACTGGATACAAATCCGAGCTATGTGACCTTAGGAAAGTTACTCAACCTCTCTGACCCTCAACATCTTCATCAGTAGCATGAAAGTTATACGTGCCTCATGGGGTATAGTGACGATTTAGAGGTGCTATTAGGTGGAAAAGACCAACAACAATGACTGGCACACAGGAAGTACGTGAAAGTACTTGATAAATACCAGATGTTATTGTTCTCACACCTACGTCATGGCAGAGTAAGTAAAATGGGCATCTCTAGTTTGTGCTGCCCAACATCTATATTCCTGCCTTCTGGAAACCGCAGTCCAGTTTTATTTTGAAGTTCCTTCTCTATTCATCGCACATGGTCTTGGATAGGCTGTGAAACAAATTACTCCAAGAAAGATATGGATGGTCCAAGAAATGCCAATCAGATTGACTCAAGGATAGTGAAAAAATGACTGCACATGATTAGAAATCTAGGAATTCATCTTAGGAACAACGTGGACCCGGGTCTCCATTAGTTCCTGCTGCCCAAATCTGCATATCTATTCCAGCCATGTCTTTCTACCCCACGAGCTCCATCTTAAGTCTTCCTATGTGCAAATTCCAGAGGTAAGTTCTGTAGCTTACAAGGAAAGAACTCTAAGACATCCTTCAAGATTCTTCCAACTTCAGCACTCTAATATATAACAATGACAGATAAAACTTTAAAAGAGAAGCACTCTAAGATATAGTCAGCTCAAAAAAAGATATATATGTTTGGGTCCAAAAACAAGACGGGAATGCAACACTATAGATAGTACAGAAGGTACAAGTCTGCTGAGCACTGGAGCCCAAAGAAGGCTAGGTATCGGGGAGCTTGGCTTTTTTTTTTTTTTTACAAGTAAGACAACTAAAAATATTCCATGTGACATGGGGGACTGGCTCCAATCCCTGTGCTTAAAGTCAGGTGTTGAGATATGGATCCCCTGGTTGGGAAATAAGCCTGAAACAAACTCTGGCCTACTCCCTGGAGCATTGATTTGTTTGAGGTTCTGGATCTCAAGAGGACGCTGGACAAAGAACACAGAATTAATTACTGCCTTTTGTCTGGACCTAGGATTCCTCTAGCATTACCAAAGAATAGGACATGGAGAAAACAGATAACATTCAAACACAAAGAAAAAAACTAGAGTAGTTATATGAATAATACCCAAAATAGAATTCATAACAAGGAATATTAGCAAGAATAGGGAAAGATATTATGATGGTAAAGGAATAAGTTCATTAAAAAAGAAATCCAAATATGAAAGCATCTAATAACAGAGTTCTAAAACATAAAGGATAAATTGATAGAGCTAAAAGGAAAAATAAACTAAACCGCAATTATATTTGGATATTTTGACATTCATTAACTGACAAAAAAACAAAACAAAACAAACAAAAAAATCTCTTAACATTATTAACGAACATGTCCTAATTGGTATTTCTGAAAGAGTCTACCCAACAACAGAATAAACATTCTTTTCAAATTTTATGGAATATGACCAAAATAAACTATATTCTGGGCATGAAACAAGTCTCAATAAATCTGAAAAGGACTGAAATAATACAGATATATTCTCTGACCAAAACAGAACTAATCTAGATATCAAGAACAGAAAATTATAAAAAAAAAAAAAAACAACATTTGGAAATTAAACCATAAATTCCCAATTAACCAATGGTCAAATAAAAAAAAAAACAAAGGAATTAGAAAATATTTTTCACTGAATCAAAATGAAAATATAATATATTAAAATTTGTGGGATGCAACTAAAGCATTGCTTAGAGGAAAATGCATAACATTAGTTATTTATATTAGGAAACAATAAAGGTCTAAAATCAGTGATCTAAACATGTACCTAAAGGAACTTTTTAAAAAGGAGCAAATTAATATTAAAATAATAAGAAAATAAAAAATGAGAGCAGAGGGGCGCCTGGGTGGCTCCGTCGGTTAAGCAACTGACTTCGGCTCAGGTCATGATCTCACGGTTCATGGGTTCAAGCCCTGCATTGGGCTCTGTGCTGACAGCTCAGAGCCTGGAGCCTGCTTCGGATTCTGTGTCTCCCTCTTTCTGTCTCTCCTCCACTTGTGCTCTGTCTCTCTCTCTCTCTCAAAAATAAATAAAATGTAAAAAAAGAAAATTAAAAAAAAATAAGAGCAGAAATCAATGACAGAAAATGAAAAAAAATAAAATCAATAAAATTCTAAGTAGGTTTTTTGAAAAGTACTTTTTCAATTGGACAATTCTAGTCAGACTTTCCAGAAAAAAAGAAAAAAGACACATATTCCCAAAACCAGGAATGAAAGAAGAAACACAACAGAGTCTATAGACCTAGAAAGAATATTAAAAGAATACTGTGAACATTTCTTCCAACTTTTTAAATTGTGGTAAAATACATAAAAGCTATATATCTTAATCATTTGTAAGTCTACAGTTAAGTCATACTTGAATACATTTATAATATTGTATAATCGTTATCATCCTATCATCACTATCATCAGAATTCTTTTCATCTTACTTTTTAAAAGATTATTTAAAGGGGCGCCTGGGTGGCTCAGTCAGTTGAGCATCCGACTTCGGCTCAGGTCATGATCTCACAGTCCATGAGTTTGAGCCCCTCATCGGGCTCTGTGGTGACAGCTCAGAGCATGGACCCTGCTTCAGGTTCTGTGTCTCCTTCTCTCTCTGCCCCTCCCCCATTCATGTTCTGTCTCTCTGTGTCTCAAAAATAAATAAACATTAAACAAAATGTAACGATTCTCTAAAAAGTAATCTCTATACTCAACATGGGCTGAAACTCACAATCCCAAGAACAAGAGTTACATTCTCCAACTAAGCCAGCCAGGTGCCCCTCTTTTCATCTTATAAAACTGAAACTGGGGGTGCCTGTGTGGGTCAGTTGGTTAAGCATCCGACTCTTGATTTCAGCTCAGGCCATGATCTCATGGTCATGGGATAGAGCCCTGTGTCCATCTCTACACTGAGCAGGGAGCCTGCTTAAGGTTCTCTCTCTCCTCAGAGCACCTGAGTGGCTCAGTTGGCTGGGCGTCTGACTTCAGCTTGGGTCATGATCTCATGGTTTGTGGGTTCGAGGCCCCCATCAGGCTCTATGCTGACAGCTCAGAGGCTGGAGCCTGCTTCGGATTCTGTGTCTTCTTCTCTGCCCCTCCCCCATTTGTGCTCTCTCTCTCTCTCTCTCTCTCAAATACATAAACATTAAAAAAAAAAATTCTCTCCTCTCTCTGTCCCTCCCCTGCTCATGCTGTCTCTCAAAATAGACATTTTTTAAGAACAAATATTTTTGAAAAACCTCTATATGTATTAAACAATAACTTCCCACTTCCCATCCCTCTAGCTCCTAGTAAACACCATTTTACCTCTGTCTCTATGATTTGGGCTACTCTAAGTATCTCATATAAGTGAAATTATACAGTACTTGCCTTTTGGTGACTTGCTTATTTCATTTAGCATGATGTCCTCCAGGTTCATCCATGTTGTTGTGTATGTTAGAGTTTCCTTCCTTTTTAACGCTGAATATGCCATTACATATATATACATTTTTAAAAATAATTCGACTCTTTTTAAAGTTTATTTATTTGGGGGCGCCTGGGTGGCTCAGTCAGTTAAGTGGCCGACTTCGGCTCAGGTCACGATCTCGCGGTCTGTGAGTTCGAGCCCTGTGTCACGCTCTGGGCTGATGGCTCAGAGCCCAGAGCCTGTTTCAGATTCTGTGTCTCCCTCTCTCTCTGCCCCTCCCCTGTTCATGCTCTCTCTCTGTCTCAAAAATAAATAAACGTTAAAAAAAAAATTTTAAGTTTATTTATTTTGGGGGGGAGGGGCAGAGACAGGGAGAGAGCAGGCTCCACTCTGACAGCACGGGTTGGACACTTACCCAGCTGAGCCACTCAGGAGCTCCAAGTTTCTTTTTTAATTCCAGTTAGTTAACATATAGTGCTATATTAGTTTCAGGTGTACAATATAGTGATTCAACAATTCTACACATCACCCAGTGCTCATCATAAGTGCATTCCTTCATCCCCATCACCTATTTAATCCCTCCTTCCAACATACCACATTTTTCTTATTCATCCATCCACCAATGAACACTCGGGGTCCTGTCACATTCCTACCAAAGTGCACAATGTTCTAATTTCCCCACATCCCTGCCAACACTTGCTACTTTCTTTTTTTTATGTTTATTTCTGAGAGAAAGAGAGAGACAGACAGAGAGACAGACTGAGCAGGGGAGGGGCAGAGAGAGAGGAAGACACAGAATCTAAAGTAGGCTCCACGCTCTGAGCTGTCAGCCCAACACAGGACTCGAACCCACAAAGTGCAGGGTCATGACGTGGGCCGAAGTCAGACGCTTCACCCACTGAGTCACCCAGGCACCCTGTTTCTTTTCTTAGTAGTACCCATTATAATGAGGAAGGAGCCAAGATGGCGGAACAGCATGGAAGTTTTTTATGTCTCGTGTCCATGAAATACAGCCAGACCAACACTAAACCATTCTACGCACCTAGAAAACTGATTGGAGGATTAACACAACAATCTACACAACCTGCACCACAGAATTCAGCAGGTACGCAGCGCAGAAAGGTGAATTTGGGGAGCAAGAAGCCGCAAAAGGTAGGGAAAGTGGGCAGAGGACAGAGACTAGGGAGGAGAGGAGAATACGGGAAAAGCACCCCTCCCCAAAACCAGCTGGAGAGAAAGTGGAAAACTGCAAACAGCCGCAGGGACTAAACTAAAAAGGGAAAAAGGAGAAAGGAGAAAGGAGAGGGTTTAAATTCCATTAAGACTGTAAACAAGGGGAGAGCAAAGGCTGCAACTCCGTGGCTCACTACCTGGCGGTGCTCTGGTGGGAAGAGCAAATCCCCAGGAACAGAGTGGGGTCCGGGAGCTTCTCGGGCCACACAGGGAGAAGCGGTTCCACTGCTGGAAGGACATGTGGTAGAGACTGTTGAAA
This sequence comes from Panthera uncia, assembly GCF_023721935.1. NCBI lineage: Eukaryota > Metazoa > Chordata > Mammalia > Carnivora > Felidae > Panthera > Panthera uncia. The sequence goes on from NC_064818.1 coordinate 45,708,448, forward strand.
CCACCTGGTCCCAGCAGACCCCGAAGGCAGCCACATTCGCTGGTGCTAGGGCAAGGTCATTAAGGGTGAAGCCTGGTGCCAGATGTGTATTGTGATCTTCCATAATCCCTGAAACGCTGCTGCTACATTGTCTCATGAACTTTTTCTGGGGCGGGCTGGCACCTGGCCGCAGTCTCCGGGCACTGGCAGCAGCAGGGTCCCACAGGCGTTCCTCGGTGCAGCCGATATTCGGCCATTGCTCATTCGGCCATTGCATGGTGAGACCCTCCCGCAGAGGGGCAGAACTGGTCAAAGGGGCAGAACTGGTCAAAGCCGCAGTCCTTCGGAAGTAAGGGGCCGGGGAAAACAGCCGCATCTGAGACAAAACTCGGGAGAGAGGTACTGCCTGGGGCTTGGTCATGAAGAGTAAAAAAGCGGGGAGTGGATGAGAGCTGAAGACAGAGGACGGGTGCGCAATTGCTGATCGGGAGAATGGACTGGGTAGCTGGGTGGTGCCATTTTTGCCACTCCCGCGCATGTGCATACACACCTACGAGCACCGCAACAATCCACCCCAGTAGGCTAGCAGCGCCACCTACTGGGCAGTGGAGCTGTTACACTGAGCCCCGCCCAACTGGGCCAACTTCACTCTTGAAGAACACATGTCTCACCGCCAGCTTAATTTATGGACTCTAACGAGCTACGTAGACTGACTTCTAGGGGAAAACGAAGCAATTTCAGTCCTACTTCAATCTGTTAGCAGGTTCATCTATTCAATTTTCTTTCTTTTTTTTCTTTTTTCTTTTTCTCTTTTATAATTCTTTTTCTTGAATACATAAAGAGAAAAAATTAATTTTTATTTTCAATTTTTATTAAAAATATTTTTCTTTAATTTTTATTACTATATTTCTTACTTTTGTGTAAATTTTTTCAAGTTCTACTTTACTTCCATCATTTTATTTTAGTCTACTTCAAGGTATTCACCTTTTCAAATTTTCAAACAATTTCTTTTTTTTCCTTCTTTTTCTTTTTTTCTCTTTTTCTTTCCTTTTTCTTGGATGCAGGAAGAGAAAAACTTCATTTTTACTTTCAATTTCTATTAAAAATATTTTTATTTAATTTTTATTACTATGTTTTTTGCTTTTATGTAAATTTTTTCAAGTTCTATTTTACCTCCATCATTTTATTTTAGTCTACTACAGTGTGTTCACTTTTTCAAATTTTCAAATGATTTCTTTTTTCTTTTTTCATCTTTTTTCTTTTTCATTTCTTTTCTTTTTCTTAAATACAGAAAAAGAAAAAATTCATCTTTATTTTTAATTTTTATTAAAAATATTTTTAATTTTTTTCTACTCTATTCTTTACTTTTCTGTATATTTTATCAAATTCTATCTTACCCCCATCATCTCATTTTAGTCTACTTCAGTGTATTCATTTTTTCAAATTCTCAAACGATTTTATTTTTTTTCTCCCCCCCCCACTTTTTTCTCTAATCTGTCAAACCACTTTCAACACCCAGACAAAACACACCTAGAATCTAGCATCATTTATTCGATTTTTGTGTGTGTTTGTGTTTTTAATTTTTTAATTTTAACATTTTTTAGTTTTAATTTTTTTAATTTTAATTTTTTTAATTTTAACTTTTCTACCTCATTAATTCCTTTTTTCCCTTCAAAATGACAAAATGAAAGAATTCACCCCAAAAGAAAGAGCAGGAAGAAATGATAGCCAGGGATTTAACCAACATAGATACAAGCAATGGTCTGAACCAGAATTTAGAATCACGATAATAAGAACACTAGCTGGAGTCGAAAATAGATTAGAATCCCTTTCTGCAGAGATAAAAGAAGTCAAAAATAGCCAGAATGAAATTAAAAATGCTATAACTGAGCTGCAATCACAGATGGATGCAGCAGCAGCAAGGATGGATGAGGCAGAACAGAGAATCAGCGATATAGAGGACAAACTTATGGAGAATAATGAAGCAAAAAAAAAAAAAAGAGGGAGATTAAGGCAAAAGAGCACAATTTAAGAATTAGAGAAATCAGTGACTCATTAAAAAGGAACAACATCAGAACCATAGGGGTCCCAGAAGAGGAAGAACGAGAAATAGGGGTAGAAGGGTTATGTGAGCAAATCATAGAGGAAAACTTTCCTAACCTGGGGAAAGACACAGACATCAAAATCCAGGAAGCATAGTGGACCCCTATTAGATTCAACAAAAACCGACCATCAACAAGGCATATCATAGTCAAATTCACAAAATACTCAGGCAAGGAGAGAATCATGAAAGCAGCAAGGGGAAAAAGTCCCTAACATACAAGGGAAGACGGATCAGGTTTGCAGCAGACCTATCCACAGAAACTTGGCAGGCCAGAAAGGAGTGGCAGGATATATTCAGTGTGCTGAATCAGAAAAATATGCAGCCAAGAATTCTTTATCAAGCAAGGCTGTATTTATTCAAAATACAAGGATGGATAAAAAGTTTCCCAGACAAACAAAAATTAAAGGAGTTTGTGACCACTAAACCAGCCCTGCAAGAAATTTTAAGGGGGACTTTCTGAGGGGAGAAAAGATGAAAAAAATATATATATACATATATATATATATGAAGCAACAAAGATTAGAAAGGACCAGAAAACTCCACCAGAAACTCCAACTCTACAAGCAACATAATGGCAATAAATTCATATCTTTCAGTACCCACTCTAAACGTCAATGGACTCAATGCTCCAATAAAAGGACATAGGGTAACAGAATGGATAAGAGAATAAGATCCATCTATTTGCTGTTTACAAGCGACCCACTTTAGACCTACAGACACCTTCAGATGGTAAGTAAGGGGATGAAGAACCATCTACATGCTAATTGTTGACAAAAGAAAGCCTGAGTAGCCATACTTATATCAGACAATCTAGACTTTAAAATAAAGACCGTAACAAGAGATGAAGAAGGGCATTATATCATGATTAAGGGGTCTATCCACCAAGAAGACCTAACAATTGTAAACATTTATGCTCCAAATGTGAGAGCACCCAAATATATAAATCAATTATTCACAAACATAAAGAAACTCATCGATAATAATACCATAATAGTAGGAGACTTCAATACCCCACTCACAGCAATGGACAGATCATCTGATCAAAAAATCAACAAGGAAACATTGGCTTTGAATGACACACTGAACCAGATGGACTTAACAGATATATTCAGAACATTTCATCCTACAGCAGAAGAATATACATTCTTCTCCAGTGCACATGGAACGTCCTCCAGAATAGACCACATACTGGGACACAAATCAGCCCTAAGTAAGTACAAAAAAATCGAGATCATACTGTGCATATTTTCAGACCACAACACTATAAAACTCAAAATCAACCAGAAGAAAAATTTTGGAAAGGTAACAAATACTTGGAGACTGAAGAACATCTTACTAAAGAATGAATGGGCTAACCAAATAGCTAAAGAGGAAATTAAAAAGTATATGGAAGTCAATGAGAACGATAACACCACAGCCCAAAACCTCTGGGACGCAGCAAAGACAGTCATAAGAGGAAAGTATACAACAACCCAGGCCTTCCTAAAGAAGGAAGAAAGATCTCAGATACACAACCTAACCTTATGCCTTAAGGAGCTGGAAAAAGAACAGCAAATAAAACCCAAAAACAGCAGAAGACAAGAAATAATAAAGATTAGAGCAGAAATTAATGCTATCGAAACCAAAAAAAAAACAGTAGAACAGATCAGTGAAACCAGAAGCTGGTTCTTTGAAAGAATTAACAAAATTGATAAACCAGTAGCCAGTTTGATCAAAAAGAAAAAGGAAAGGACCCAAATAAATAAAATCAAGAATGAAAGAGGAGAGATCACCAACACAACGCAACAGAAACAAAAACAATAATAAGAGAATATTATGAACAATTATATGCCAATAAAATGGGTAATCTGGAAGAAATGGACAAATTCCTAGAAACACTACACTACCAAAACTGAAACAGGAAGAAATAGAAAATTTGAACAGACCCATCACCAGTAAGGAAATCGAATTAGTAATCAAAAATCTGCCAAAACACGAGTCCAGGGCCAGACGGCTTTCCAGGGGAATTCTACCAAACATTTAAGGAAGAGTTAACACCTGTTCTCTTGACACTGTTCCAAAAAATAGAAATGGAAGGAAAACTTCCAAATTCTTTCTATGAAGCCAGCATTACCTTGATTCCAAAACCAGACAGAGACCAACTAAAAAGGAAAACTATAGGCCAAGTTCCCTGATAAACATGGATGCAAAAATCCTTAACAAGATATTAGCCAACCAGATCCAACAATACATTAAAAAAATTATTCACCACGACCAAGCGAGATTTATGCCTGGGATGCAGGGCTGGTTCAATATCCGCAAAACAATTAACGTGATTCATCATATCAATAAAAGAAAGGACAAGAACCATAGGGTCCTCTCAACAGATGCAGAGAAAGCATTTGACAAAATACAGCATCCTTTCTTGATGAAAACCCTCAAAGTAGGGATACAAGGAGCATACCTCAAGATCATAAAAGCCATATATGAACGATCCAACGCTAATCATCCTCAATGGGGAAAAACTGAGAGCTTTCCCCTAAGCTCAGGAACAAGACAGAGATGTCCACTCTCACCACTGTTATTCAACATAGTATTGAAAGTCTTAGCCTCTGCAATCAGACAATACAAAGAAATAAAAGGCATCCAAATTGGCCAGGAGGAGGTCAAATTTTCACTCTTCGCAAATGACATGATACTCTATATGGAAAACCCAAAATATTCCACAAAAAAACTGCTAGAACTGATTTATGAATCAGGAAAGTTGCAGGATATAAAATCAATGCACAGTAATTGGTTGCATTCCTATACACCCAACAATGAAGTGACAGAAAGAGAAATCAAGGAATCGATCCCATTTACAGTGGCACAAAAAAACATGAAATACCTAGGAATAAATCTAACCAAAGAGGTGAAAAATCTATACACTGAAAACTATAGAAAGCTTATGAAAGAAAATTGAAGAAGACACAAAAAAATGGAAAAAGATTCCATGCTCCTGGATAGAAAGAACAAATATTGTTAAAATGTCAATATTACCCAAAGCAATCTACATATTCAATGCAATCCCTATCAAAGTAACACCAGCATTCTTCACAGAGCTACAACAAATAATCCTAAAATTTGTATGGAACCAGAAAATACCCCAAATAGCCAAAGAAATCTTGAAAAAGAAAACCAAAGCAGGAAACATCACAATCCCAGACTTCAAGCTATACTACAAAGCTGTAATCATCAAGACAGTATGATACTGGCACAACAACAGACACTCAGATCAATGGAACAGAATAGAGAACCCAGCAATGGATCCACAAACATATGGCCAACTAATCTTTGACAAAGCAGGAAAGAATATCCAATGGAATAAAGACAGTCTCTTCAGCAAGTGGTGCTTGAAAATCTGGACAGCAACATGCAGAAGAATGAACCTGGACCACTCTCTTACACCATACACAAAAATAAACTCAAAATGGATGAAAGACTTCAATGTAAGACAGGAAGCCATCAAAATCCTCGAGGAGAAAGCAGGGAAAAACCTCTTTGATCATGGCCGCAGCAACTTCTTACTCAACATGTCTCTGGAGGCAAGGGAAACAAAAGCAAAAATGAACTACTGGGACCTCATCAAAATAAAAACCTTCTGAACAGCAAAGGAAACAATCAGCAAAACTAAAAGGCAACCGACAGAATGGGAGAAGATATTTTCAAATGACATATCAGATAAAGGGTTAGTATCCAAAATCTATAAAGAACTTATCAAACTCAACACCCAAAAAACAAATAATCCAGTGAAGAAATGGGCAAAAGACATGAATAGACACTTCTCCAAAGAAGACATCCAGATGGCCAACCGACACATGAAAGAATGCTCAACATCACTCATCATCAGGGAAATACAGATCAAAACCACAAAGAGATACCACCTCACACCTGTCAGAATGGCTAATATTAACAACTCAGGCAACAACAGATGTTGGCGAGGATGAGGAGAAAGAGGATCTCTTTTGCACTGTTGGTGGGAATGCAAGCTGGTGCAGCCACTCTGGAAAACAGTATGGAGGTTCCTCATAAAACTAAAAATAGAACTACCCTGTGACCCAGCAATTGCACTACTAGGTATTTATCCACAGGATACAGGTGTGCTGTTTTGAAGGGACACGTGCACCCCCATGTTTATAGCAGCACTATGCACAATAGCCAAAGTATGGAAAGAGCCCAAATGTCCATCATGGATGAATGGATGAAGAGGATGTGGTGTATCTATACAATGGAGTATTACTCGGCAATCAAAAAGAATGAAATCTTGCCATTTCCAACTACGTGGATAGTACTGGAGGGTATTATGTTAAGTGAAATTAGTGAGTCAGAGAATGACAAAAATCATATGACTTCACTCATATGAGGACTTTAAGAGACAAAATAGATGAACATAAAGGAAGGGAAACAAAAATAATATAAAAACAGGGAGGGGGACAAAACAGAAGAGATTCATAAATATGGAGAACAAACTGAGGGTTACCGGAGGGGTTGTGGGAGGGGGGATGGGCTAAATGGGTAAGGGGCATTAAGGAATCTACTCCTGAAATCATTGTTTCACTATATGCTAACTAATTTGGATATACATTTTTAAAAATAAAAAATAAAATTAAAAAAAATAGTACCCATTATAATGAATGTGAGGTGGTATCTCTTTGCATTTTGATAAACAATTCTATGCTAATAAATTCAACAACTTGGTGAAGTGGACAAAATTCCTTGAAAGATCTTGTATTACTTGCTAGGATTGCCATAACAAAGTACCAAGACTGGATGCCTTAAACAATATAAATTTATTTTCTTAAAATTCTGGAAGCTAGAAGTCCAATTCAAAGCATCAACAGGGTTGGTATCTTCTGAAGCCTCTCTCCTTGGTCTGTAGATTGCCATCTTCCCCCTGTATCTTCACATGTTCTTCTTCTGTATGTGTCACAATCTCTTCTTATAAGGACACCTGTCATATATTTGATTAGGGCCCACTCTAACGTCTCATTTTAACTTAATTGCCACATCAAGGGCCAGATCTCTAAATACAGTCACATTCTAGAGTACTGAGGGTTAGGACTTAAACATTTTAATTTTGGGGCAATACAATTCAGCCCATAACAAACTATCAAAACTCACCCAAGAGAAAACAGATAATGTGAATAGCCCCAAATTTATTAATGAAATTGAATTCCTAGTTTAAAACCTTTCCACAAAAAGAAAGTTCAAGCCCAAGTGGCTTCACTGGTTAATTCTAAAACATTTAAAGAAGAATTAAATGCCATATCTACACAATCTCTTCCAGAAAATAGATGATGGAACACTGATATAAAAATCTGACAAAGACACTACAAGAAAGAAAACTATAGAACAATATCCCTCAAAAACACAGAAACAAAAATCCTAAACCAAAATTTAATAAATCAAGCCTATCAATAAGCAAATTGATAACACATCATAAACCAATGAGTTTATTCCAGGAATACAAAGTTGACTTAATATTCAAAAGCCAATCTGGGGGGTGCCTGGGTGGCTCAGTTGGTTAAGGGGCCAACTTCGGCTCAGGTCACGATCTCACATCTCGTGGGTTTGAGCCCCGCGTCAGGCTCTGTGCTGACAGCTTGGAGCCTGGAGCCTGCTTCAGATTCTGTGTCTCCCTCTCTCTGTGCCTCCCCCAGTTTCACTGTGTGTGTCTCTCTCAAAAAGAAATAAACATTAAAAAAAATTTTTAAGCCAATCTACCATATTAACAGACTAAGAAAGAAAAATATGATGTCAATAAATGGAGGGAAGAATTGCTAAAATCCTACATCCATCCCTTAGAAAAACTCTCAGCAAACCAGAATAGAAGAAATTTTACTAACCTGTTAAAGGGACCCAAGAAAATACTTTGGTTAACATCATGCTGTATGATGAAAGACTAAATGCTTTCCTTCTAAGAACAGGAATAAGGTAACTTCTTACAACTTGTATTCAACATATTATAGGAAGCCCTAGACAGTGCAGGAAGGCTAGAAAAATAAAATATATAAAGATGGCAAAGGAAGACATAAGACTTTCTTTGCAGATAATATGATTGTTTTTGTAGAAAATCCAAGATCTATTTTTAAAAAGCCATTAGACGTTAAAAAATTTTTTTTAAAAGGGGCGCCTGGGTGGCTCAGTCGATTAAGCGTCCGACTTCGGCTCAGGTCATGATCTTGCAGTTTGTGAGTGCAAGCCCCATGTCAGGCTCTGTGCTGACAGCTCGGAGCCTGGAGTCTGCTTCATATTCTGTGTCTCCCTCTCCCTCTACCCCTCCCCTGCTCACGCTCTGACTCTCTCTGTCTTTCAATAATAAATAAATGTTAAAAAAAATTTTTTTAAAGCCATTAGAACTAATAAGCATGATTACATCATATAAAAATTAATTTCATTCAAATATAAACAATGAAAGAGTATAAACTTAAAATTTTACTACCATTTATGATGGCTAAAAATATTTCACAGATAAACTTAATTACATATGTGATATACCTGTACACTGAAAAACTACAAAACACTGCTGAGTAAAATTTAAAGATATAAATAAATGGAACATAGATATAGAATATATTCATAAATATAGAACATATTCATTGATTGGAAGGTTTTTTCCTAAAGTTGAGATATACATTCAACACAATTCCATTCAATATCCCAGCAGACTTCTGTTATAGTTTATAACAAATCTTGAAACTATATAGTGTTCTTCTATGTTCTTAAATATTTACATATAAATTTTAGAATCAACTTGTCAATTTCTACAAAACAGCTTAATGTAATTTAGATGGGGATTGTATGAATATAGATCAATTTGGGGAGAACTGGTGTTTAACAATATTAAATTTTTTTCATCTCTGAACATGGCATAACTCTCCATTTGTTAGATCTTTTTTAATTATCTCAGTAATTTTTTATACATTGATAGTGTGTCTTTTTACGTTTTCATATTCTTGATGCTATATAATTAACTATACTTTCACAAAGGTGTGAAGTTAATTCAATGAATAAAGGATAGTCTTTTTAAAGGTGTTTGAGGATCAGTTGGGTATTATATAGAAAATACTAAAGTTTGACCCTTACCTCATACCACCTGCAAAGCAACTCAGAATGTATGTTTATAGACTTAAATTTAAAACTATGAACTTGGGGCGGCGCCTCAGTGGCTTAGTTGGTTAAGTGTCTGACTTTGGCGCACGCCATGATCTTGCAGTTTGTGAGTTCAAGCCCTGTGTCAGGCTCTGTGCTGACAGCTTTGGATTCTGTGTCTCCCTCTCTTTCAGCCCCTCACACTCTCTGTCTCTCTCAAAAACAAATAAACATACATACGTACATACATACATAAAACTATGAACTGTCTAGGAAAAAATCTTTGTGACATCAGGTTAAGGAACAATTTTTTACTTAGAATACAAAAATATTATAAACCATTAAAAATGATAAATTGGACTCCATGAAAATAAAAATCTTTAACTATTAGAAAATATTAAACTACCAGCCATAGACTGATGATATCCGTAAAACGTATATCTGATAAAGGATCTGTATCCAAATTATACAAGTTTTCCCAACTTGATAACTGGAAGCAAATAATTCATTTTTAAACGAAACCCCTTTATTTCTTATAATTCTCCAGCTGCATGCAGTTGTAAGAAATATATCCCGTGTAGCCTTGATCAAATTTCTACAATGATAACATCTTGAAAAACTACAGTAAAATGTCACAACCGCAACTCTGACACCCTCATGCTTTCTCCTCCTGGGACTCCTGTTACATGTATGTCAGAACTGCAGGATCTATACTTACTCTTTAAAGCATTCTTTTAAATACATCTTTGTTCACTGTTCTGCATTTTTTGGAGCGTTCCTTGGCCTCATCTCCAAATGTATTATTTCGCATTGCAGCTGTGTCCGTTCTGCTATTCAGGCCATCCATTGAGGTTATTTGGGCAATATTTGGTGTTTTCTAAATGTCTATATAGTCATTGTCTGTTATTGTTTCATAGTAGCAATATCCTCCTTGCCCCCCGGAAGTTATTTCAGTTCATTTGAAGCCTTTGTTTTGTAAGCTCAATTTCACTTCCCAGCATTAGTTCTTGTTTGTGGAGTTTAGACCCCTCGTTTCATGAGGTTGGTTTTCCTCAGGTCAGTGATCTCACCAGCTGGTCTTCACCAGCCTGTGTGTAGCCTTTCTACACTTGAGAGTGAAGAAGGGGCAATGTGTGCTTTAGGCAGGACAGCCCAACCATCCGCCTCCTGAGTATGAAGGCACTATGCCTAGCCCAGGTGCATCCCTGCTGGCCACAGCCCGACTGCAGGGAGAGCCCAGACCACTGGGTCTCCACGGAGCCAGGAACACATGATATGGGAAGAGCTGATTTCCCAAGGGCAGCAATGCGGTCTTATGGGCAGAGGCCAAGTCCACTTGGCAAGTGACCCTGGGCAAGTAATTTCATGCGAACCTCAATTTCTTTGTCTATAAAATGGGCATATTCCCAGCATGCAAAGCCAAGATGAAGGTTAAACAGTATTTAGTAACATATGCAAAACCCCAGCAGCGGGTCCAGGACACAACAGACACATGATACAGGCAGCTGTAATTATTTTTACTTTATGTCACTTAGAATGCTCCTGTGGTATGGGAATGCCTGGGTGGCTCAGTTGGTTAAGCGTCCGACTTCGACTCAGGTCATGATCTCACAGTTTGTGAGTTCAAGCCCCGTGTCGGGCTCTGTGCTGACAGCTCAGAGCCTGGAGCCTGCTTCAGATTCTGTGTTTCCCTCTCTCTCTGCCTGTCCCCTGCTCATGCTCTGTCTCTCTTTCTCAAAAATAAACATTTAAGAAAAGAATGCTCCTGCTCCTGCGGTGTGGTTCAAAGCATATCCCAATAAGCTCTGTTTGAGGCTGATGGAACTCAACAGACTGTTCTCCAACTTCAGGCTGATTGTTCCTTTAGGCTACCCCACCCCAACCCTGTGGTATTTCTAGGTCTGCTCCATGAGAGGTTCATCTCTCCTGGTTCTCCTTTAGGACTCTTCTTTCTTCAAATACCACCTCTTCCAGGGAGGCCTCCTTGACTCCCACAACCCTCCACAGTTACCTCCAACATAACTTTCACCCAGGCCCCAGAGTGTAGCACAGAGAAAGTACTCTAAGAAGGGATAAATGAATAAATGCTTTGCAGAAAGCAAAACATCCCTCGTCCTGCACCTTTCCCAGCGTCCTTTCATCTGCGGGGAAGCAAAACCAACAAAAGCTAGAGTGGACATGCCAACAGATTTGCAAACATCGCCTAGTGCTCCAAAGAAAATCTGTCCAATGGAGGCAGATATTTCATCTTCTACATGTTTAGTTTGTTCTCCCTCCCCATTCCCTACCTTCTCTAAACCATATGCCTCTTCCCCAGTTTTACATGAAATGAAAACAGAAAAACTCTCTTAAGCACTTTTTTATTTCTCTGTTATTTGGTTTTCTGCTTTGGTACACTTGAGCTGCGGCTGTATTTCACACAGAAGCTGACATACCTCATTATGACACGCTCCATAAAACAGAGCACATTTAAATCACCTGGCATGGTTTTGCTTCACCTGGTTGTTATTGCTGAAATCTTTATTTCTAAGAGCACGAAACAGAACATTCCTTGAATCTACAAATGAACAAGGACAGGGTAAACAGCAACCAGATCTACCAGGATGGGAGATAGGGGCCAAAGACATGGGCTCCTGGGTGGCTGTCTGCAGAGACACGAACAGCACAGATGGAGAAGTCACACAAAAATTTCAGGAAGACCAGGGCAAGTGGGGAAACACTCCCGAACTACAGCCCATCTATCAGAGCCCTCTGGCTAGCTCAGTCCTAACAGATTCTGACATAAACAAACACCAAGGTCCAAGGTAGCATAATACTGAAGCCAGCAGCACCTACCTTTGGCCTTAATCACTTATGTGAGTATTGTTTTATCCTGGGGCTCTGGGCGGCCCCTCTCCTGGGCAGGAGCACACCCGTCCCTCCCCTCACTAGCCAGTCCCACAGCAATACCCAGCCAGGCCTTGCCAGCTCTAAAATGTCTTGCCCTCAAAGGCCTGGAGATTAAAGGCAGTATCCAGAAACTTCTTCAGAGAAACCAGGTGAGTGTTCCTGTTTCCTGTGGCTGGTGCAGCCGCTGGGTCACGGCCAACGTACCTGGGGGAGAAGAGACACGTTAAAAGGAGGTCTGGGCCTGGCCTGGCCACTACCCCAGGACTGCATCGGGTCTAATCCTGATCATCATCCTGCCATAGAGGTGAAGAGCCTGAGGTCCCAAGAGGCTAAGTGACTGGCCTATTATCAAAGGAGCTCTGAGATATGCAGCAAGTCTTCTAGTTCAGTTCCGGCTGCAGAACGAAGACAAAGGTTTAGTCTCCGTAAGGTGGAACTGATGGGGTCCCTGGTCTGTCCCCAACAGCCATAAAGCCAGCAGGGACTATGAAACTATCCCCTTGATTTCCAATGTGGTCCAGAGAAGCGCAGTGGCCAGTTCTGGCTCACACAGCAAATGGGCTGGGCAGAGCCAGGACGAAGCCTCAGGCCCTCAGAGTCCCTTGGGCTCAGCAGAGGCAAGGGGTAGGTGGCAGGCACCCGTACCCCCAGCCTCATTACCATATGGGCCGTGCCCGACTCAGGATGGTCATGAAGCGCGGGCTGATGTAGTCATAGTAGCCCATGTTCTTGTGCTCCTCCTGGCACCACACCAGCTCTGCGCCCGGGTACTTCTCTGCCTGTTGCTTGATCAGGTCAAAGGGGAATGGAGAGATCTGGGGCAGGCAGGGAGAAAGAGGAGTACAGCCGGGAGAAGGGGGGTATGTCCACAGCCCCAGCTCCCCTTGTGGGGCCTAGTCCCGGCCCTGCCCGGCATGCTGCCCAAAGCCCGGGGCCCGGTGCTTTGACCTTGTCCACCACTCCGACTGGGTGAGGGCATGGGGTGCACCTGCTCCAGGCGGGTGATGGCCACTTGTTCCTCCAGGCCCTGGCTGCTCCGCTCCTTCACCAGGTCGTAGTACACCTTTCCAGTGCAGAAGATGAGCCGCCGCACCTGCTCAGGAGCCTGCGCCGCAGCCCCATCCTCAGGAATCACCCGCTGGAAGCTGGCCCCTGGAGGTCCAACAGGGCATGGCAGGGACATCACCTCCCACAGGTGCATCAGCTTGGCCAGAACAGCTCGAGAATAGGACCCGCATCTCTAGCCACCCCCATGCTCTCCCTGGCCACTGAGACTAACCCCCCAGGTTTGGATCTGTGGCCTCTTGAGCCAAACCACAGAGCAGGGGACAGATGACACCCTGAGATGTCACAGGAAAGGGGCAGAAATGGGCTGGAGCCAAGACGGAGAGGCAGGTATGACAGGGAGAGCCCTTGGAGAGGATAGAGAAGGTGACATCAAGTCCTCATCTGATAGCATCAACATCTGCCCCCAACCTGCTCCCCATCCAGTCACGCTTACCTTCTGCATGCACTCCAGCCACCTGCTCACCAAGCTAGAAGGTGAGCTGTCTGGGAGGCTGCGCACATTTCTCCCTTCCTCCCTCAGGCCTGCAGCCAGGCCACCATCTCCCAAGTTCTGTACATTTCTCCTCCCTGGGCTCACAACACGTGCCAGGCACCAAGCCAAGAATGCCACAAAAACCTCTGAGGAAGACACTATAGTGTCCCCAAATCTCAAGTGAGGACACTGAAGCCCAGAGGGTACCTGGCTGCCAGGACTCAGCAGAGAAAAGCCAGCACCGGGTGTTCAGCCTGGGAGGTCCGCAGTGCCAAGGCCAGAGCTCTGAACCGCCGGTTCAGTCACCTGCCCACACCAGAGGGGATGCCCCAACACACACAGGTGACAAACACCTGTCCACACCGCCGAGTCCCTTCCTGGCCAGCACCTGCCATTCTCCCTACTACCCAGGACTGTGTTCCAAGATGGCTCTGCTCTCCGAAGCGTCAGGGCCCCACATCTGCCCCTCCCAGGTCCTCCCCTGGGTCACATCTCAATTCCAACACCTGGTCCTTCAGATGCTTTATCTGGCCCTCAACTCCTGGGTAAAGGAGACTGAAAGCTCCTGGAAGGAGCACTGGGTCCCCAGGGCCAGTAGTATCTATTTGGTTCATGAGTGAAAGAACACTGAATGAATAACTGAATGATACTCCGTGCCCTGCTGTACTGGTCAGACCTCCACCAGGCCTCCCACATCTCAGCTCCCCCAGCACAGCCAGGTGGGCCCTGCTTTGTAGCTGGGGGAGCACCCAGCGCCCTGCTCTGGCCCTGCTTCTCAGCCCAAGTGACCCAAGCCAGACCATGTCAGGCGGCCACCACGCTAAACTCCCAACCCGGCCACCGGTGAGGAATGAGCCAGGAGCTGCTGCAGAGGCACGGACGGAGGCGAGGACGGAAGAGTCCCGGGAGCAGAGGGCCATGGGCCACCAGGACCCCCATCAGCCACCTCCCCAACACACTTGGGCACTTACCGGATACCATTTGGTCAAAGCTGGACTTGGCCTCCGGGTGCCTCAGCAGAGACTTGGGTGTGAAGATGATCAGCTAAGAGGGAAACATGTGCCCAGCTGCCAGCTGCCCTGCCTGGACAGGGCTCCCACAGCTGGGCCCGGCACTGCTATGGCGGTGAGTAGGGCAGGCAGCTCACCGGCTTGCGGAAGGGCAGCAGGACCTGGCGGCGCAGCACGTGAAAGTAGTTGGCCGGTGTGGAGCAATTGACAACAATCCAGTTGCAATCGTAGAGCTGGCTCACCTCGAAGTCCTCGGTGAACACCTGGGGGGCCGGGGTATGGCTGGGAGGTGGCCGGCCCGTGGCCCCCGCGCCCTGGCCTTGCCCCGGAGGAGGGAGGGCACTACTCACGGGGTAGGCATCGGAGTCATCGTTGCTCATCTGCAGGAACCTCTCAGGCCTTGCTGAGGAGTGTTCCGGGCCCTGAAAACAAGTGCTACATGGCACAGGCTGGCCTAAGTGTCACACAGGACAGACCCCTGGCTCTGCAAAGGCCCAGGGCTCAGGGGAAAGTCTGGGTGGCTTCTTGGAGGAGATGCCCTCTCTCTCTGGAGCCCAAACCACAGTAAAGGACCAGGAATGTGGAAGAAGAGTAGAGAGGGCATTGTCAGAGGAGGGTCTGGCTAGAGCCAGCACACGTGAATGTTTAGGGCAGGAAGGACAGGCAAAAAGGCCAAGGTGAGATGCTTTTTCCTGAATGTTCTGACCTACAGCAGTTACCATTTACTGAGTACCTGCTGGGTGCTAGGCACAGCTCTATGGACCAAATACACATCACTCACTAATCTTGAAAGCAGCCCCATGGTGTAGACATTTGTTTCCTCACTTTGCAGATGAAGGTGAGTGGCAGAGAGATGAAGGAACAACCCCACAGTCACTCAGCCACAGGAGGCACATTCGAACCCTGACTCCTGCTCCTGCTCTCACCCACATGGGCTGCTCCACTCCATGGCAGCAGCAAGACAACACCACACTGACCTCCAGGAGGTGGCTCCCCATGAGATGAGGGCGACCTGCCCCACAGCCCCAAGGACCCGGCGCCACGGCAACAGGCAGGCCACCCAACCCTCCCCACCCAGCCTGGCTCAAGCTCCACCCTGTGCCTCTCCAGCTAAATGTCCTTGGGCAGGGCCAGTCCACTTCTTTCAAGTGTGAAACGGGCCACAGGACTGACCACCCAGTCCAGTAGTGAGAATCCCACAGGACTACACACGGTACACAAGACGCTCAGCACAGGGGCACCTGGGTGGCTCGGTTGGTTAAGCAGCCAACTGTTGACTTAGGCTCAGGTCATGATCTCACAGTACGTGAGTTCCAGCCCTACAGCAGGCTCTCTGCTGTCAGTGCAAAGCCCGCTTTGGATCCTCTGTCTCCCTCTCTCTGCCCCTCCCCTACTCATGCAGTGTGTGGGTGCTCTCTCTCTCAAAAAAAAAAAAAAAAAAAAAAAAAAAAAAAAGATGCTCAGCACAGGGAGTCCTGGCTCTGAACAGCCATTCAGTGATGATAATAGTGATCGGTCCCTGACTAGATGACCAGTTCAAGCTGAACAGGCCCTCAAGGGACATCCACTGTAGCCCAATCATCCAGGGTGGGGAAGGCAGGTCACCTGCCCCAGGTCACAGAGCCAGGCAGAGGTCACAGAGGCTTCCCTGGAGCCGGTGCAGCCCTCCCATCCCCCCAGCTGGTCAGGCTGAGGGCTCTGCTCCTCCCCTTCCCTCCCTCACGGGCCTGCACATCCTCCCTCTTCCCTGTGGGCGGCACACACACTGGTCACTCAGGAGAAGACCACAGGACTGGCAGGAGGGCACAGCGTGACATTCAGACCTCAGCTTCTAGCTGTGTGACCTTGGGCAAGCCACTCGACTTCTCTGTGCCTCAGTTTCCCTCATCTGGAAACCAGGAGCAGTACCTAGTTCGTTAATTTGTTGTAAGCACTGGAAGAGCTCACAGAGAGGGTTTTAAACAGCACCCAGTCCAGAGCAAACCCTCAGACATATCAGCGACTTTACTGCTAGTGACAGCAATGTCAGCACAGCAGCAACGCAGACCTACGCAGGCCCCAACCTGAGCAGACCCGTGTGTTCCAGGGGCCCGGAAGAAAAACACCCCCCAACCTGGCTGGAGGCCAAGGGTCCACCCACCTTCTCCCAGGAGTGCCACAGCCCACCCGGCCCCCAGCCACCACGATGGCCCTCACCATGCCCTCCATGCCATGGGGCAGCAGCAGTACGATGCCGTTGTGCCGCACCCACTTGGCCTGGCCGGTGCTGATGAACTGGTCGATGATGCACTGGGCCGTGTTGTGAAAGTCACCAAACTGAGCCTCCCAGAGGACCAGGGCATTGGGGCTTGCCATGGCATAGCCCAGCTCAAAGCCTAAACAGAAGGCACAGACACAGAGCTTGCCACACATTGCCATCAAGTGGCAGTGGCTCCATTCAAACCCAGCTCTTCTTCATACACTCTCCCTGCCCCCACCCATCCTTCCCAGCAGGCCAGCAAGAGCCAGGGGACTCCTTGGGCCCAAAGGCCAGAATCTTCCTTCCTGGGAGATGACAATACGCCCAGAGATGCCCACCCTCAGCTCCGACCTCACCTATGGCCAGCTTTAGCATTATCTAGACAAGGAGCCGAGTCCAAAGATACCTTGGGGAGGCAGCAGGAGCCATCTGCCAAGAGGAACCCCCCAAAATATTTGCAGTGATGTTGAGGGGAAGGGAGGGAGTGGGGGGCTGGTCTCTTCAGGGTTTCTGCCTCTGGAAGGAGATAGTGAGGGAGGAAGCAGGCCAGCTAAAGGTCAAGCCAAGGGAGAGAGAGTACAGGGGACATAGTCCCAGGAGCCCAGAGCCTGGAGAGGGGCTCTGGAGATAGAACTGTTGGGTGCAGTGCAGGGGTGGTCATGGTCAAAACAATAAAGCTAGGATAGCTTGGGGTGCAAGACCCTGTCCGGTCCCCAGGGATCTCAGGGCCCGTCTGACCTGCAGGCAGAGTTCTGACCCACCCAGGACTCCATACTCTGAGAGGGAGCTGTTGCACACAGTGTAGGGGGCCTGGTCAGGCCAAAGGTGGTTCATGGGGACACACGTCCTCCGGTCAACTTCCTGGTCATGGAGAACGTGGTGCCGGTGACTAGAGAGAGACAGATGGGGAAGGGATGGAGGGCAGGTGGATTACCACCTGTTCACCCACAGCAGGTGGACCAGGTAACAGGAGGCAGGCAAGCCTCTGTCGCTGTGCCAGGAAATCAGACAGAATTCCATAGGATGGCCACACCAAGAAGATCCTGGGAAGCCAGAGCAATCTGGTCTCTCCTCCAGGTGGCCTTCCTTCCCAGTGGTAATCCCACGGGGTCAGAGAGGTGGCCCAGCAACCTTCTGAAGGCTTGACCCAAGAGCAGGGGCTGGGGATGCTGATGGGGTTACCTGTGACTACCTCAGCCAGATAAGGCCTTCCCAGACCTGGTCCAGGAAGAGAAGGAAGAGCCAACTCCACTCCGGAGCTCCTGGGCTGACTCTGGGAGACTCCGAGCAGCACAGACGAGCTCCCAGAAAGCCCGTGGGGTCAATGTGGACAAGGCTAATGCCCATGGGGCCCAGGACCCAGAGAATGTTCCCCACCCTCACCTGAACGTGCCCCTCTCCACATCCTGCCCACTAAGCCGCACGTGGATACCCTCCTTGAGCAGGGAGCCAAAGGCCATGTACTCTGCCAGTGCCCAGTCCACCGTCCGGTTCTTGATCATATCTGCACGGCCCCGCAGGATTCGAGAGAGGCCTGCGGGAACAAGCAGCCGGCCTGAGGGATTCAGGGACTTGGCGACCCCACCTGGGACAGCCCAGGTGTGTATGTACTCCACGGACATCCCTCCCACAGAGCAGGGCCTTGGCAGGCCGCAGGAAACCCACTCCGTGAGCAGGACTGAGTGCGCCATCCCCAGCTTCCCTCCCTTCGGGAAGGAGCAGGCATCACTAGGAGAGCACCTGCCACATGTAGATGCCGCGTGCACTGAGGAACATTCACCACAGGTCACCTGCCGCTCTCCAGATGAGGAGACTGAGGCTCAGAAGAGGGAATTATCTTATGCATGACCACAGCACTATAGAGATGACTGGATCTGAGCCCAGGCACCCAGCCCAAGCGGGGCTCCTGTTGGTCCTATACCTACACGGGACCCATGTGACACACGCACAGAGTGGGCACCCCAAGACGCCTGGGCTGCCACGCACACTGTGGAGGAATCTCCTTGGAACTCCCACAGGCTGGTCCGAGGGTGTACAGGCACCCCACACCATCTTAGGGGCCTTCCAGGCTGCCCAACCAGGATGGCCACAGCCAGGAGGTACAGCTAGGCTCACCCAGGAGTGGCAGGGTCGCCCTGTCTCATCCATCCAGGTCAGCAGCAGGCCCAGCACTCCTGCCGACCCCCCTGCCCACCCCTGACATTCCAGGTCCAACTACCCACTCCATGGAAGCCCCTGCTTCCCTGCTCTCCTTCTGTTTGACCGCAGACACCCCCAGAAAAGGTACTGGGAAAATCCAAGGTGCCCAACGTAAGCCTTGGTCACTGGCATCCAGCAGGGAGCGTGGCTTCTACATCTGCCCACCCTAAGAGCAACTATTATCATGGACACCTCACAAGAGTGCAGAAGAGGTTCCAAGAGCTCAGCCGACGTGCCAACAACCAAGTGGGGACACGGCCACCCCTCCCCGACCCCTGAGCACCATCCTGCACAGCAACCTCACCTGTGTGGATCTTAAAGTCCTTCAGGGGCACAGAGCTGGCCACTTCACCAATGTGGGTCAGCACGTCCTCGGGAATGCCTGTGGCCGGGCACGTCATGCTCTTGGGCTCCCCGTCCACATTGAAGAAGCCTGAGAGAGTGGAGTCTGAGTGCTTCTGGGTGGTGATCGGGCCTCAGATCCCCTGGTCAGCGTGCCTCCCCAGGACGCAGGTGCCCACATCTTCCTTAACCCCACCTGCACTCAAACCCTGACCCACCCTCGGGACCTGCAACAGCTCACAGCCGCAGCTCAGTTCCTATCTTCCCCTGGGCCCCTGTGGGGACCACTCCCTGGGTCCAGGGTCACAGCCATCCAGCTCTATCCCACGGAGGCCCTCTGAGCACCCCTCCCCCAGGCTCTCTCCACTCTGGCATTCACCAGCTTTGGTTCAGCCCTCCCTTTCCAGAGAATAGCTGGTTACACATGCCATCTCTCCTGTAACCAGGCCCATCCCCACCTGCAGGAATCAGCCCCCCACAGCCTCAGAAGTCTCACGGATGGAGCCCGCAGCCTCTGGGCTGGGCAGTGACTGCCCTTACCAGGGCCCACTGCAACCTTGGTCCCAGGCCCTGGCGAATCACTCTCAGCCACACACCACTCGCTCACCGGGCCAGGGGGAGTCCAGCCAGTGCTTTATATGCAGAATCTTTTTATCCTTGGACCTGCCATACGCCTCCTCACAGATCCGGTCATATTTGGCAATTTCTTCCTGAAATCAGGGGGAATGTGGGGATTGAGATATTGATGGCCCAGACAGCCAGAGGCTGGATCAACCCAGACTCGTAAACCCTGGTCCTCCTCACTACATTCTAGAACTGTCTGTCTGCTGGCCTGCAGGGACCCTGTGGCCAGAGGCCAAAGTCTCAGAATTAAGGGAGATCCCTCCTGCTTAGCAAGGGACTTGGAGGTGGCTCAGAAAAGAGTCACAGTGCTTCCTCTCAGAGCTCCCTCAAGGCGCGAGGACCAATGCATCCACAGATAACTGTGAGGACAAACAGTTCAGGCCTGCCTCCTGTAGGAAGTCTTCTGGACTCCTGCCTGAGGCTGAGCTTCCCCCACATGGCAGCATTCCCTATGCCCCACCAGGCTGTAAATGTCTTTGGTTCTCTGTCCTTGACAGCTAGGGGATGTTAGGGACAAAGGCCATATTGGCTACTTCTTTAAATCATTGCCAACATCACCAACTACCCCAGGGTCCCGGCTCTACTGGAGGCTTATCCCAGGTGTCCATGATGCTGGCCTGCCCACCTCGAACTCTTGCAGGGTGACGGTGCCCTCAGCAATGAGCTTGTCCGCGTACTTCTTCAGCACAGGCACCTGTCTGTGGATCTGCTTGTACATGAGCGGCTGCGTGAACATGGGCTCATCCATCTCATTGTGGCCACGTCGGCGGTAACAGACCTGCAAGGACAGCATGGGGAGGGGCTCAGTCCGTGTCCCCAGGCAGTGCAGGACTAGTCACTGCACAACTGGGGCACAGCTGGCAGGGTACACCCTTCGAGGCCCCTGAAAGCCCCCCACTACCACCTATCACTGAATGCCCCACCTCCTGGCCTTTGTACAGACTGGTCTTGGGGGCACTAAGCCTTCCACCCGAGAAGCACTCCCAGCCCTCACTGCCAAAGATATGGCAGACGTGGCCCACGTGGCACAGCAGGGACAGGTTATATACTCCCCACCATGCTCACAGCCCCAAACCCACCAAGTCCACCACAACATCTTTATTGAAGGTGTTCCTCCACTCAGCTGCCACACTGCACACATATATCACGGCCTCTGGGTCATCTGCGTTCACGTGGAAGATAGGCGCGTTAACCACACGAGCCACATCAGTGGGGTATGGTGATGAGCGGGCCATGCGGGGGTCTGTGGTGAAGCCGATCTGCAGAAGCAGGAGGAAATGACAGCACCTCTGTATTCTTAGAGCTAGACAGGCAG
Source organism: Panthera uncia (assembly GCF_023721935.1). Lineage (NCBI taxonomy): Eukaryota > Metazoa > Chordata > Mammalia > Carnivora > Felidae > Panthera > Panthera uncia. The sequence goes on from NC_064818.1 coordinate 45,729,799, forward strand.
TGGGTCAAGGAAACTGCCTGGGAGACCGGTGGGTCAAGGAAACAGGAGTTGTCTTTGCCTTGAGGTCCATTAGGTGTGACCAGGAGATACATGGCACATGAAGGGCTGAGAGTCAATGGCCCTGGGGCACCTGGGTGGTTCAATCAGTTAAGCGTCTGACTTCAGCTCAGGTCATGATATCATGGTTGGTGGGTTCAGGCCCTGCATCGGGCTCTGTGCTGACAGTTCAGAGCCTGGAGCCTGCTTCGGATTCTGTGTCGCCCTCTCTCTCTGCCCCTTCCCCGCTCATGCTGTCTCTCTCTTTCTTTCTCTCTCTCTCTCTCAAAAATAAATAAACATTAAAAAAAAATTTTTTTTTAAGAGTAAATGGCTCCTAAATCAGGTGTAGCAGCAGGCCCAACAGGGATGGCAGCAACACCAGGGAAATCATGCCTTTTTTTTTTCCTGCATTTTACACAGAGGTAGTAAGAATGCAGGCGTGGGTAACTGCCAGTCCCATCAGTTGCTATGTGTGCAATTCTGAGCAAGGTACTTAAATTCCCAAAGCCTCAGTCTCCTCATCTACGAAAAGGGCTCATTAACTACCACCTCACAGAGTTATTCTGTGAAGATTAAATGACTTAATGCAAATAAGGCAATTAACTCAGGGCTTTATAGGCTCAGAAGAGCTATTAGTAAGCACAGCTCCCTGAAGAGCAAAGGCCTGTGACAGCTGTGTTCTAAGACTGGTTCCTATAGAGCTAAAAGCAGCATCTAGTTTCATGTCCAGCCTCTGTGCCAGTTACACCTGTACACCTGTCCTTACAACGTTCTCCATGGTGCGTGTGTATTTATGTATATGTATATGTGTATGTGTATGTGTATGTGTATGTATATGTGTGTATATATGTATATGTGTATCGTATACATGTGCATATGTATACGTATATGTGTATGTATATGTGTATGTATATGTGTATATGTGTATGTATATGTGTATGTATATGTGTATGTGTGTATATATGTATATATGTATATGTGTACGTATATGTGTATATGTGTATGTATATGTGTATGTGTATACATGTGCATATGTATATGTGCACGTACATGTATATGTGTATATGTGTATGTATATATGTATATGTGTATCGTATACATATGCATATGTATATGTGTATGTGTGTATATATGTATATGTGTATTTATATGTATATATGTGTGTAAATGTGTGTCTATATGTGTATGTGTATACATGTGCATACGTATATGTGCACATACATGTATATGTGTATGTGTGTATTATATGTGTATGTGTATATGTATATGTATATGTATATGTATATGTATACATACAGACACACACCAATTTCACAGACCAGGCTGGTCTGCCTGAAGTCATACACTGGGGAGTGGCAGAGCAGTGGGATTAATACCAGGATCACCGCACACTTCCCCCAAAGTGCTACCTGAATTTCAGGAATGGGGGGACACTGACGAGGTCTGGCAGGCAGCCCAGGCACTCACCTGGTTGTTGACGACGACGTGCACAGTACCATTGGTGGTGTAAGAGGGCAGGTCACTCAGGTGGAAGGTCTCATACACCACGCCTTGGCCGGCGAAGGCAGCGTCCCCGTGAACCAGGATGGACATGACCTGCAGGGCAGGATGTGAGCCAAGAGGAGCCCAAGCCTGTGCAGCCCATCTCTGTGCACCATACTGCAAAGATCCAGGGCCTGTTCCTCAGGGACCATTACTCACTCAGAGCCCAGCCCTCAAAGGCCATTCCTCAGAGCCTGGCCCCCCGGAGCCCATTCCTGAGCCCAGCCCTCAGAGCCCATTCCTCAGAGCCCAGCCCCTCAGAGCCTACTCCTTAGGACCCAGGCGAGTTCACCTTCTTGCCCTGGGCATCCCCTCGGTAGAACTGTTCTGCCTTCGTTTTTCCCTGCACCACAGGGTCCACAGCTTCCAGGTGGGAGGGGTTGGCCACAAGGGACAAAGTGATATTTCTGTTGGTGACCCGGTTGATTCTCTCATGGTACATGCCGAGGTGATACTTGACGTCTCCGGAGCCCTGAAAGTTGAGGTGGGCCGTGATGAACCCACCCCTCTCAGCCGCACAGGCAGACACGTGGACATGCAAGCCCACAGCGGGGCTGGGACGCTCCCTGGATTCTGCTCCCTGGGAAGACTGCTATTCCCGACCTACACCCTCGTCCTGCCCTCCCACCCCACATACTGCCCCTCTTTGTGAAAGGCAGGCAGGTTCCCCCAGGCCTCAGAGGCCAGCCAAGGCCCCTCATGAGAAGCCCTTCACATGATCAACTACTGTCCTCAGCATTAATGACAGTGCAAGCAGAGAAATGAAGGGGGTGTTGAGACCGGTGGCAAATACTGGAGCTGGACCCCTACCTAACTCCTTGCACCAAAGCAACCAACAATGTACACACGACAGATGAGCCTACAGTACAGCAGAGAAAAACCTGTATATTTCAAGACCCTTCAAAAACAACATACAAACCTCAGAAGCCATAAAAAATAGGGCAGCTAAAATTTAATAAATCTGCCATGAAGGAAGCAAATCCATGCAGTATTAGGGGGAAAAAAATCAAGCTGAGAAAAGTAACTATAAGACAAATGCAGGCAAAGGCTAACACCCTCAATATATAAAGCACTTTTACAAACCAGTAAGACAAAGCCCAAAATCCCACAGAAAAATGAGCAGGGGCGCCTGGTTGGCTTAGTCGGTTAAGCACCCAACTCTTGGTTTCGACTCAGGTCATGATCTCACGGTTCATGACTTTGATCCCCGAGTCCAGGCTCTGCACTGATGACATGGGGCCTGCTTAGGATCCTATCTCTCTCCCTCCCTATGCCTTTCCCCCATGTGTACTCTCTGTGTCTGGGCCTCAGTTTCCCTGGCTGAAAAACAAGGAGGTTGGTCCAGATTACCTGAGGACTCTCCCAAGTTTCAGAGATCATAGCACTCACCTTGGTGGCCTCACAACAACATACCCATTCTCTCCCCATTCTTCCGCATATCCATCCATCTACAGATCTGTTTGAGCCTGGATGCTTCTGGTCCAGCCCCTCCCGAATCTACCTCCCAGATATCTGGGACCAGGGCTTGACACCTACCTCATCTGCTGCCTCCAGCTTGGGGTCAAACTGGCAGAAAATCTGCTCCAGGTCCTTGCGGATCACATTGGCCAGCACATTCAGCCTGCCCCTGCAGCCAGAAGTGGTAGGACTTTCATCTTGCAGAGGCCACCTTCTGCGACAGGCCCCAGCATCCCCCTACTCCTGCCCACCTGGGCCTACCAGAGCCCAGCATGGTGGTCAGGGGAGCCCTCCCAGTACAGCCCAAGGGAGGCCCGGCCCTCTCATCCTGTCTCAATCTACAAGGGCACATGAGTGGCTCTGCTGGGCCAGCTCCCCTAGACACCCCTGTACAACTCAAGACTCTGGAGGTCCTCAAGCAGGAGCCACTCAGCCTCATGGCAGGATGCACATGCACCATCCCCTGGCACCTCCACCCCACTGTCCTCCAGCCAAAAGCTGAGCCTAACCCAGCACCTCAGCCCCAATCTGCTACCCACAGCTGCTCGTACATGACTCCCAGCCCAGCCAGCAGTGTCTTGATGCAGGACGGGGATGAGGGGACTGGACTGATCCTAAGGGCAGGAGTTATCAGGGGACCTGTTCAGGAAAGCTGAGGTCTAAGGGTGGTGGGGACAGGAAAGCAGCCAGAGACCAGGGACTCTCTAGTGCAGCCTGGACTTCCCATCAGGCAGCGGTTTAATTCAGGGGTGGGCACCAGGTTGATCGGGACATTGGGGAGGCCTCAGAACTCACCCCCCATAGCCCACCAGCAGACATCAGCCCCAGGCCTGCACACACCCTGGCCAGACCTCTGGCCTCACAGAAGGGCCATCTTCCAGGTGGGCCTCTCTCCTGTTCTGTGGGTCAGGGCTATGAGGCCACAGGAGCTGAATGAACAACCCTCAGCCCCTCTTGGACAAGCCCTGTAGCCTCAGAGTCCGCTTAACTCCCACTATGGAAGCTTGGCATAGAACAGTCCTTTGGCTCCCAGGGCACTCCTCAGGCCAGGAGCCTCCCCCAGCACCACCCTACAGTCCCACATCTGCCCTTGGCTGCTCAGTGCCATCCTCCCCAAGAGTTCCACTAAAGCCATGTGTGGGAGACCTCAGACCACTGAGCCAGCTCTTCCTGACCCTCTGATGAGACACTGGGCATTTCTGAGCCCCTCAGAGCAAGGAGCCATCACAGACAAACCCCAGGCTCCTGGCAGCCAGCCCACAGGAGGGAGACCCTCTCACACTGCATCTGGACACCTAGCCACCCCCCGTGCTAGTACGGCCCAGGACTGGCCCACCCACAAGCAGGTGGAGACGGTCGCAGGAAATGCTGGGGCTTTGCCCCTGAGACTGTTCTGCATGTCCTCTCATGCTACATTCCACAGAACCCCTGGTCACCGTGGTCTCTGTCCCCAGGCTGTATTCCTCACTAGTCCACAGGCTCTGGCTCAGAGGTAACCGCCCAGCTGCCAGGCCAGCCTTCCAAGTCTATCAAGGTTTCAGGGAAACATGCAGTCAGCTTGCAGCCAGGAGAAAAAGCCCTCAGCTCACCTCCAGAGATCCCCCTCCAGAGGGTGTCAACCCAAGGCCATCTGCCCAGGCCCTGCCCTCACTTCCCTGGGACATAACCCTCCACATCTCCTTGTCCACAGGAACCTCCAGAGGTATGACACCCCTTTTCTGAAATCCTGACCCTCTGGGGGACAGTGGCAACATGGGGAGAGAAAAACTGAGTCTGAGCAAACCTGGTTAGTCCCTGCCTCCATGTGGCTTTGGCCAAGTGCCTGACTCTGTGCTGAGCAGGCCCTGGGGCCCAGCGACTCTGAGAACTTTCTAGGCCATCCTGCCTCAGGTTCCCCCAAAACCTCTGCTCTGATTTTCATCCCCTCCCTTCCATCTCATTCTGCTGGGCCTGGAGAAGAGATGGGCTGTGGAGGAGCAGGAAGGGGGCCCACCTGTGTGGCATCCCCAGGATGACATTCTCGATCCCCATCTCACTGGATTTGTCTATGATGGTCTTGAGGGCAGGAATCATGACCTCACAGCCCTCCAGGCCAAATCGCTTCTCCGAGGACCATTTCCGGGCCAGGAAGTCTTCAAACCTGCTTGGGGAGAGAAGGGAAAGGATGGAGAAGCTGGGGGTCACAGAAGCTGTTGATGAGGGCCACAGCTGGATGCCCGGGGCAGAGGGAGCAGTAACATCACCTTCCTCTGCAGTCAGGACCTGCCATCAAAATCCACCAACCAGGAGCATAGGCCAGAAGGAGACTGGGCATCCCCCCAACCTAAATAAAGACCTCTGCTTGCACGCATCCCCAGCCGTCACCCCCCTCCCCCTTCCAGTCAGACTGTTCCAATAACCCATCTCCCCCTGCTCCCAGCCCATAGTCCTATGCATGCACACATGCACACGCGCACACACACACACACACACACACGCACACACACACACTCCACCCTTTCCATGACACAAAGACCTCCTCAGCACTCAGTTCAAATTCCATCCTGTACCTCACCACCACAGATCCACTCTGCACCCAGCAGCTGAGCCCTACTCTCTTCTAGGCCCCTGCCAGCCCTGGACCCAGCTTCGGACAGCCAGTGGGCACAGCCAGGTGGTGCCCCACCTGCAAGGAAGCACTGCTACACTCACTCCATGTAGGGACACCTTTCTGCCCAAACTCCCGCAGCCACTTTCTGCCACTTCTGCCCCTGCTGTCATGTTCTCCTGGAGCCCATCCCTGCCACCTGGCCCCTGATGCTTCTGTGGACCTCCCCTGGGCCAGGGGTGAGGCTCATCCAGTCCTGACTTCCCCTACCAGTTATCCTAGTTTCTCAGCCAGGGGCCGGGACATCTCATATGGCCCTGCAGCAGACCCTCCAACCACTGCAGCCACCCTGCGTGGTGCCGGGGGCCTGACCTCATGGAGCGCACCAGCCGGGCCAGCAGGGTCCGCTTCTCCTCACTGGAAAACTGCATCACACCAGGGGTCTCAAACTTCTGCCGGATCCACTGGCACTGCTCCACGTCATTGATGAACATGAATTCCAGGCCAATGTGCTGGCAGTAGGTGCTCTGGGGGAATAGGTGGGGACTCCACAAGGAGCCAGGAAGAGGGGCAATGGTCCCAGCACCTGCAATACAAAAGGCAGCATCCTCCCTCCCTCTAGCACACTCCAGAGACAGCCGGCAGGTGTGCCTGACACACTTGTATGTGCTCACCTCCAGGCGCCGAATGATCTCCCGCAGAGAGAGGGTATGCTCAGATCCCCCGATGAAGGTGGTCGTGGGCAGCTGGAACTCCTTATCTAGGTCAGCCTCCCGCAGGTCATAGAACGCTGAGGAGATACACACAGCCCAGGCAGCAGAGGGGAGGAGAGAGGGATCAGGCCAGGTGGGGCCCAGCCATATCCCCAGACCTTCCAACAGTGCCCCCGGCACTCTCCCACCAGTTCCAGCCTAAAGCTAAAGGACTCTGTCTGCAGGGTGCACAGGGGTAAAAGAACCCAGCCTGTACCACAAAGGTAGGCTGGGACACAAGCTTGCTGCACATAGTGCACGGGCTAGGGATGAGGGAAGATCATATGAGGTAGCCGGGCAAAGGTCAGAAGAAAGCTTCTGGGGCTGATTGCTGGACCCCAGGCCCTGGAGGCAAGCTATCTCAGAGCCCCTCACAGGGCCACAGGCACCACCAGCCGGCCCCGGCACCGCCAGAGCAATACGAACTCTCACCCAGTTTATCGATGGTTGTGATTAAGTCCGAGGGCACAAAGGAGTCCAGGTCTGCATCCAGAATGCCCAGGGGGTCCAGCTGGGCCACATGGTGGCCTCGAATCTGGGAGAAGGGGAAAAAGGTCAGGGCCAGGCTGGGACCCAGATGGACACACCCTCACCAAAAGCAAAGTTCTGGGCCCTGGCCCCTCATTTCCCACTTCAGAATTTCAACTTTCCACATGTCTCCAGCACCCAGCCACTGCACGCTGCCTTCGCCATGACCACTAAGGTGGGCAGGAGCTCCACTCGGCTTAAAAGTACATCATGCCACTTTCAAAAATAAGAAAGCATGCATACACAAAAGTGTTCACTACAGTACTATTAGTAATCGCAAAATTCTAGAAGCTTCCAAATGTCCATCAATAGAAGACTGGCATGTGGATATGGGAAATCCCCACGGGGAGTACTACAGAGCTGTTAAGAGTAATAAAAAAAAAATCCCTATCTGCTACTAGGAAGTAGCCTCCCCAAAATAGTGTTAAGCAAAAAAAAAAAATTATAGAAAAGTATGTGTGGCAAACTACCCGTTATCTAAGAAAGAGAAGATTCAAGTAAATATATGCATTTGCATGTATTTGTATATATACAAATGAACATAGGCATTAGAAAAATACATCATAAAACAAGAAAACCATAAAGTAAGAAAAACCATGATCTCTGGTAAAAGGAATAGAGTAGAATGCCAGGGCTGGAAACTAGACTTTTAAGGATACATTTGGCTTTGAAAATTTGATTTTGGAATCTTGTAAATAGTTTATATCGCTATAAAACAAAATGAAGTTTTATTTATTTTTTTTTAATTTTTTTTAACGTTTATTTATTTTTGAGACAGAGAGAGACAGAGCATGAATGGGGGAGGGTCAGAGAGAGAGAGGGAGACACAGAATCTGAAACAGGCTCCAGGCTCTGGGCTGTCAGCACAGAGCCCGACGCGGGGCTTGAACTCACGAACCGCGAGATCATGACCTGAGCCGAAGTCAGACGCTTAACCGACTGAGCCACCCAGGTGCCCCCAAAATGAAGTTTTAAAAATTAAAGTAAAACCAAACCAATGGATTCATGCATCCATTGGTGGTGTAACTACACAACTGACTAACAGAATGTCCCCAACAGACAAACAGAACTCCAGGAAAAAAATATTATAAATTCATTTCTAGTACCAATCAATAGTGGCAGCAGTAGAATTATATTTTAAAACCACAGTGTGCAGGCTGTGGGAAAATCAAATAGTCGTTGTATTGATGTCTTTCAGACCTCTATTTCTGGCATCTTTATTTTTTTTTTTTAATTTTTTAACGTTTATTTATTTTTATTTTTTTAATGTTTATTTTTGAGACAGAGAGAGACAGAGCATAAACGGGGAGGGTCAGAGAGAGAGGAAGACACAGAATCCGAAACAGGCTCCAGGCTCCCAGCCATCAGCACAGAGCCCGACACGGGGCCTGAACTCATGAACCGTGAGATCATGACCTGAGCCGAAGTCAGACGCTTAACCGACTGAGCCACCCAGGCTCCCCACGTTTATTTATTTTTGAGACAGAGAGAGACAGAGCATGAATGGGGGAGGGTCAGAGAGAGGGAGACACAGAATCCGAAACAGGCTCCAGGCTCTGAGCTGTCAGCACAGAGCCCGACGCGGGGCTCGAACTCATGGACCATGAGATCATGACCTGAGCTGAAGTCGGCCGCTTAACCGACTGAGCCACCCAGGCGCCTCTATTTCTGGCATCTTTAAAAGAAGACACTGATGTAAGATTGATGAGGTCAAGAACAAACCTTAAGTCCTGCATTTGGAGAATCTGAAAACATCAGTATAAACCCATAAATGTGTTGTCTGTTAGGGGCACCTGGGTGATTCAATCTGTTAAGCATCCGACTCTTGACTCCAGCTCAGGTCATGATCTCACAGTTTGTGGGTTCGAGCCTTGTTGGGCACCATGCTGACAGTGCAAAGCCTGTTTGGGATTCTCTCTCTCCTCTCTTTCTCTCTCAAAATAAATAAATAAACTTTAAAAAAAATCTTAAAAAAAACAACACATATTTCCTGGCTCTAACCGCTAAAAAGGCCCAGAAGTCATGACCAGACCATAGCAGTGACCCTCCCAGCACTCCGTGAAGAACTGGCTGGTCCAGGGCTAGACAGAAATGTACAAGATAAGCTCAGAGCGTCTTGTCATATCAGATAAGAAAGGGGTCCTCAAACACTGCTGGGGCAGGGAATAAGGACATATTTTGACAATGAGAAGGATGGTATCTATAACAGATTAAAACTCATCAAATAGGGGCACCTGGGTGGCTCAGTCAGTTAAGCATCCAACCTTAGCTCAGGTCATGATCTCACGGTTCATGGGTTCAAGCCCTGCATTGGGCTCTGTGCTGACAGCTCAGAGGCTGGAGCCTACTTCAGATGCTGTGTCTCCCTCTTTCTCTGCCCTTCCCTCACTCATGCTGTCTCTCTCTCAGAAATAAATGAACATTAAAATTAAATAAATAAATAATTCATCAAATAGGTTTAAATTCACGCATTCATATCATACTAAATAATAAGAAAAACCTTCATTGGCCACCTTTGGAGTACACTAAGGAACCATGTCATACTTTTGAAAATCAAGCATTGATCTTGCCTTTCCCATACAATTTGCACCTCAGGAGAAGTGGAGCTGACAAAGGTAAGTTTCTCCTGATAGAAGTACTTCAGGTAATAAACAAACAAAAGCAGAATTAGAATATCATCACCATTTTTACCACTCCTAATGAATTAATGTGTCCAGGAAATAATCACCCAAAGCTGCTGACTGATGAAGTACCCATCACCACCAGGAAGCTGATTTTGAAACAAAAAAATTAAATCTATATTGGATAAAGCTTCTAGATCTAATTACCAATTTATAGAAATTACATGGGACAAAGGGACAGATGAAGTGACACCATGGGGATGCAATCAGCACAATCCAGACTCAGGAAAACTCTACAGCACAAACAACCTGGTTTGTTCCACATAATAAATAAATAAATAAATAAATAAATAAATAAATAAATAAAATGGCAAACACAAAAACAGAGAGGAATCTGTAGACAAACAGGCAAACATGAATACCAACTGCATATCTGATGACATCAAGGGTGATTGTTAACATTTTTAGGTGTGACGGTGCTATCATGGTACATTTTTCAAGAGCCTTACCTACAGAAATCCATCCTAAAATGTCTGGTGAATGAAATGGTATGTCCAGGATTTGCTTCAAAATCATCAAGGGCCAACAGGTGAGGGCCAGAGGTGGTTAACAGAGGAATCAAGACTGGCCCTGTATTTATGGGTGTGGGGTTTGCGACACAATTCTTCTACCTCTTTTATGTTCAAAAATGTCCTTAATAATAAGTCTGAGGATTTTTCAGTACTGTGTGTAGATGAGCCAAACAAGAACTCTGCCTCCTCCAGGGCTGTGAGGAGCTGCAGCCCACCCAGTGGGAACTTGCTCACATCAGGCATAACCTTTGGCAGATTTTTACCCTACAAATACACAGTAACATGCCTGGATCCAGACACTACTCCGCTGGAAGGACTCCAGTGCTTAGTCTCGGCTGAAGAACACAGAGCAGCTGAAGAGCTGGGAACAGTGGTTGGAGAATAAGGCCCTTGAGCAGCACCAATGCTATCTTGTATGTTATGTGGAGTTTTACATTCTTTCCTCTTGGTTTTCAAAGTCAACGGCTAGATCATTTTCTGGCTCTTTCGGCCAGTCAAGAAGAACAATTATTACTGTTTGCTTGCAGGTGGCCCACAATCCATGGGTCCTCAGGCCTGCTCACCTCCCGCTTCCCTCCCAGCATAACTGGTGCACAGGAAGTGCAGCTGCCACCCCACAGAGCGCCTCATTCAGAGGCAAGGCACCTTTTCCATTTGCTAAGGCCTCCTCCTCCCCCGGCTCCTGCGGTGGCTTGCTGCTCCTTCCCACGGAGTCTCTGCCAAGGGCCCCAGAACGCCCTTGCCCTTCCTTCAGCATGTCTGCCTGACATGTTTCTCTCATGAAACACTTTCTGCCAGATTCCCAGAGAGATCCCAAATGATTACACTTGTTATGGAAGGAACACCCAGAGCAGCCCTCCAATTAGTCCTGTTCAGTCAAGACCAAGAATATGGAACGTCATCAAGATGCTTTGTCAGAGCAGGGGCGCTGGGGACCCAGCAGGGAAGAGCCTAAGTCTCCAGAACAGAGCAGCTGATAGAGGAAGTGCTGCTTACTGAACTATCCATCCATTCATTCCGTAAACCCTAATTAGGTACCTGCTGTATATCAGTCTCAGTCCTGTTGGAATGCTCAGTCAAGAAGAGAAAACAGAAGGGGCACCTGGGTGGCTCAGTCGGTTAAGCATCCAACTTTGGCTCAGGTCATGATCTCACAGTTCTTGAGTTTGAGTCCCACGTCGGGCTTTGCACTGACAGCTCAGAGCCTGCTTCAGATTCTGTGTCTCCCTCTCTCTCTCTGTCCCTTCCCCGCTTATGCACTCTTGCTCTCTCTCATACATAATGTTTATTTATGTAAGTAAACATTTAAAAAAATTTTTTTTAAATTAGAGAAAACAGACATTATTAACAAGGGTCAATCTACTCAACTTTCATTCAACATTTACTGAAACTGATTACTTACTGAGTACTCCTCTGGAAGCTTGGGGCATAGTGGTTTCTGAGACCGCACTCCATTAAGAAAGGCCACCAACAAACAAAATACCAGTATGCACAAAAAATACCAGGGAGTGGTTAATGACATAAACAGCAATGGACAGCGAGTAACCAGAGGAGTGAGAGCCACCCAACAGAGGACTCAGAGAAGGAATCTCTGGGGAAGGTGACTCTGGAGCTGAGCCAGTCCCCTTTCCGTCAGCACCTGGCCATATCCCAGAAGCCAATCCAGCCTCGAAACCTGGGCCCTCCCAGTCACTTACCTGGTAGGCCCGGATCAGGGACTGCACAGCTAGGTGGTCCTCCACCAGCTTGCTGGTCTTGGTCCGGCTCGAGACTGATGGCCTGCTCTCAGGAAACCGTGACTGAGCTGGGTCACAGGCAGCTTCCTCACTGGCTTTCCGGAAGAAGCTGTCCCAGGACTGGGAAGAGGCAAGAAAACAGCCATGTCAGGGTCTGGGAGGAGTGGGGGGTGGTCCTGGTTGGGGTCCCCAGCGGGTGTTGGGTGCTCTTTCACCACCATAGCTCTTTGGGCCTTCCCAGAACCCTGCCAAGAAAACCCCTTGCAACCAGCCCAGGACCCTCCAACCTAAAGCCTGGATCTCTTCAGTCCCCAGCTTGGAAGGCTGTTGGGGGAAGGCTCTAACTTGTGACTCAGGGGCTTCAGGTGTGAAAGGGGCTTCTAGCCCTGGGGGAAACATGCCTTCACACATTGTGGGTTGGCAGGAGGGCAATTAGGCAGGCAGGCCCTCTCAATATTTTCAATGAATATATCTTTTGAACCAGCATTTCCACTGCTAGAAATGTATTTATACAGGAGTGTCTAGATATACATACAAGGATGTATATCCCTACAGGATTGTTCATAAAAATGACAATGTAGGGGCGCGTGGGTGGTTCAGTTGGCTAAGCGTCTGACTTCAGCTCAGGTCATGATCTCACGGTCTGTGGGTTCAAGCCCTGCATCGGGCTCTGTGCTGACAGCTCAGAGCCTGGAGCCTGCTTCAGATTCTGTGTCTCCCTCTGTCTGCCCCTCTGCTGCTTGCACTCTGTCTCTTGCATTGTCTCAAAAATAAATAAACATTTTTTTAAAAAATGACAATGTAAAAAAAAATCTAGGGGCACCTGGCTGGCTCAGTCGGTGAAGCATGTGACTCTTGATCTTGGGGTTGTAAACCTGAGCCCCACGTTCGGTACAGAGATTACTTAAAAATGAAAATAAATAAAAATAAGACCTTAAAAAAATCTAAGTGGTGACCAATAGGACACAGGTTAGATAGATGATGGTACATTTAGATTCTGGAAGATAATGCAGTCTTAAAAAAAATAAGGTGCATTTATTATTGTGGAACAGGTAGAATATCACCAAGATATGTAACTATAAAGTGAACCAAGCAAAGACCACCTGGGTCGCTCAGTCAGTTAAGCATCCGGCTCTTGATTTTGGCTCAGGTCATGATCTCATGGTGGCTCATAAGTTTGAGCCCCATATTGGGCTCTGCGTTGACAGAGCAGAACCTACTTGGGATTCTCTCTCGCTCTCTCTCTCTGCCCCTCTTGCTAGCACTTGTACTCTCTCTAAATAAATAAACTTAAAAAATGTACATATTAAAAAAAAATGTACATTTAGAAGCCAAAAGCAGATATGCATATGCCTAAGCACCTCCATGTTCTAGAACACAAGTGTTTTATTCGCACCCTTCTTCAAAAGAACAAGTGGCACAAGCCCTCTGGAAAGCAATTTGGCAAGGCCCATCAGAATTATATACACAGATCCTCTGTGACCCAATGATTCCACTTGGGGGAATTTATCCTACAGAGAGCTGCAATGTACAAGATGACAAATGTATGAAATGATGCGCGGGAGCACGGGTCGTGACAGCCAGGGACTGGAAATGAGCCAGATACTTGTCAGTGGGGACAGGCGTGGCACATCCATACAATGGAATACTACACAGCTGGGAAAAAGAACAATGAGGCTCTTGATGCAGTGACATGGAAAATCTTGGAGTTGTGTGCTAAGAGAAGAAGGCTGGAGAAAAGCCGCGGATGTTACGTGTTGCTTTTGTGTGAAGGGAGGGAAATTGAGTTATACTCGCAAAAAAATTACCTAAAGAAACTCTCTGAAAGGATACAGAAGAAACTAAGAATAAACTGGGGGACAGACAGATGGGAGCTGAGCAGACATAGGATGGGTGGGGAGGGAGCCTTTTAACTGCATAACTTCACACTTTTGGTTTTTGAATCATGTGATCACTTTCCTCTGAAGAAAATGAGTCAAGAGAAGAGCAGCTTCACTTCTCCCTTTTTGCCCTGTCATCTGATTATTTATTTATTTATTTTTTCTTACCATCAGCAGGTATTTATTTTGTTAGCTCAGTGCATATATAAACACTTAGGCCCCTAACTACATAACAAAGAGCCACTTGGAAACAGCACAGCATGACCAGGGGGCAAGGGCATATCTCAGACCAGGTGCAGCTGAGCAGGACAGACTCAGGGCTTCTCAGGCCAGACTACCACCTACTGGCTGGTTCTGAAACAGGAAAGCAACAGACCCTCCTCACCCAACACCAAGGGCAAGGCTTTTATAAACCGGGACGATGGAGGCAAAGAAACCTGTCCAAGATGAGACAGCAGGCAAGCTGCTTCTCGTCACCGCCCTCCACAGCCCAGCTCCAGGAGCTTCCCCCCTCCACAGTGGGCGGAGAGGGGGTGCTGACCTTGTGGACACTCTGGGGGTTTTCCAACCAGGCGAAGTACATCTCCTCCATGTAACTGGAGCTGCCTCCACGTTTGCTGCTTGGGAAGGGGGCCGGTGGCCCAGACGACCTGCTGCGCCGGCTGAACATCTGGATATCATGTGGGGCCAGGAGCCTCGAGGCCTGTGCCCCAAGCCGGGACGGCAGCAGCCTCAGCTGACTCATTCTGGACACAGGCAATGAGGGAGAGGTAAAAACCACAGGACCAGGACAAAGGCTCTGGCAGCCACCATTCACTCATCTGGTATTTTTGGTTCTACTGAGCAGGGGGCCCTGAGCTAGGCATTGATGAGACAGAGGAGAAAATGGAACAGTCTGCCAGGAGTCCCGGATTCACTGCCTAGTGGTAGGTCACAGCTCAATTAACTTCACCAACAGCTATTCAGCATTCTGAGCCCCAGTCTTGCTGAGCCCACCCACCCAGCCCACATTCCCTCTCTGCTATCCCCCTAAGCCTGATGTAGCAACTATCACTAGGGTCCTACCAAAGGAAGCACTCAGCCAAGGTCCTAGAGCCCACTGTGTGGGTCACAGGGCATGTGCAGGCAGTACACCCAAGAAGGAGCGAGCCACGCAGTTGGCCACCCTGGAACTCGAGCAGGGGAGTCCTTCATGGGCTGGGTGTACCATGGCTGCTCGGGAAAAAGCCTGAAGAAAGGGGGGCTGACTGAGCTACACCATCTCAGGGGGCCCATGCACTGCTGGGTCTCTGGTCCCTGTGACCAGAAGTGGTCACAGTGGCAAGCCCTGGGGCTCCCTCTCCAGGCAATATGGGAGCTTGGCAGGGTCCACTAAGGCCACCTCCCCATACACAGGATTTGTAAAGTAGGACCTCCGTTCCCCTACCCCCATCTCCACCAGTGTGAGCAGAGGCCCCTCCTCTGCTCCAGCCTGGTACTGCCTGGACACAGAACAGCTTCCCCTGAATCCTCATCAACACGCTTCTGCCCAGAGAATCCCAGCCTGTAAGTGGGGTACAACACCAGAGTCACCCCACCAGAGGCCACACAAGCAGGAGCCTGCTTCCCCTTGCACAGCTCAGTCCCAGAAAACATGCCTTCTGGGGCAAAACTGACTCCCAGGTCCTATCTGGTCCTGAGCCAATGCCCCTAGACAGGATTCCCCCACCCTACCCCCACCCATCAGCTCAACCAAGTCTCCAGAACTATCTGGCTGGCCCTTCTATAAGCCCTTCCATCCTGCTTCCTCCCTCTCTCCCTCCAAACTCACTTGCGGTAAAGAAAAGAGGGTGGTCTTCTCAAGCGAGGGAAAGTAGGCTCCTCAGGGCAACCAGCAGGAACTCTAAACAGAGTAAAATTAAAAAGCAAAAATATAGTCCAGTGAAGGGAGGAAGGGGGTGGGTTCAGCTGGAACCTGAGCTCCAAGTGCCCCAAGCTTCCCACATGCCCACCCCCACCAGCTGATGAGTCCAGGTTCCAGAGCAAGGGCCATTAGGGGCTAGATCTCCCTAGAACAGCACCTCTCCAGGTGCTGGGTTGGGGTTCAAGGCATGGGCTCTGGGATCAGAGTGCCAGGGTCCCAACCCCTGCTCTACTACTGACTGTCCCTAGGCAAATACAGGGCTGACCCTGCCCATACGGCTCTGGGCAATGATGGAGAGACATAGGACATACTGGCCTAGAACATCAGAAGAATCTAAACAAGCCAAGAAGCTCTATCATCCCCATTCTAAGGCAAAGGAAACCAGACACCAAGACCATCCATTGTGGGAATAAAAATAAAAGCACACAGACTGTGAGCACTGACTCTGGGGTAGGCACTGTGCTTATTTAACCCTCTCAGCAATCTCATGTGGTGGGCACTTAGATTAGCCCCACATTATAAAAGGGAAACTGGTGAGTGATGGGGCTCAGTATGGTTCCAGAACTTGTACCCTCCTCACTAGAGAGTCAGGATGTAAACCCAGATTTCTCAGAATGACATGCCCTTTCCAATAGCAACAGCCAGAAGTGCTCTCTCTGCCAGCACCCACCCCCACCCTCACAGGGGAATGGGATGGCTCAGGGTGGCAGTGACAAAGACTGGCTGTGTCCAGCGTGGCCTAGTACAGGAATACCATGTTTCACAAACACTGAATGGTCTGGAGTGGCTGCTGGACACTGCTATGACCTTCACCTGGCCTGGTAGCAAGGCAGCCAGCTGGCTACCCCTGCCCCCATCCCAGCAGGGCTTGAGGACCCAGGAACCCTGGAGGGCTGGAGACAGAACCAACCTCAGTATCTGGAGCCAGAGCCCCAGCCAACCCTACCAGGTCCTGTCCACACAGGCGAAGGCGACAGCAAAGAGTCAGTCAGGCATGCTGTGGACCCTCTGCCCAGCCCAGTCCCCAGTGGACTAAAACAGGTAGGTTGCTCGGGGCAACTCTTGGGGGTCTCTTCTCTAGGGACAAGGTCAGTACCATCCCCACCCCCAACCCCACAACCATAACAACTGCACACATGCTGTCCAGGAAGCCTCCCACATGCAAGGCCCTGTCTGGGCTGTGCTGGTGAGGACTCCTCCTGCAGTATGTCCATTGTTAAGATGAGTTAACAGAGATCCAAAGAGGGGAAGGGCCCTCCCCAAGACCTTGAAGCCAGGCAGCAATGGAGGCTGGACTGGCAATGCTGCAGGCCTACTCTGGCCCCACATTCTAAGAACTGGGTGGGCTTTTCCCTAGTTTGCTGAACCCAAGAGAAGGCAGACTCCAAGGTAGGAAGCAGGGCAGGGAGGGGTGTGCTTATTTCACTGGCAGAGACAAAGGGCCTGAGCTAAAGCCCAGAGGTTATAAAAGTACAAAGGTAGTCAGGACCTGTTCCAAGAGGCTGTGGTATGTGTGGGGAGGAGTCGCAGGGAAGGGGACGCAAGGGCGGGCTTGGGCCCATGGTGGAGGGGGGTCAGAATGGGGCCCTTAAGGTCCGGTTTATGCCCATTGTACCCCGCTGAACCTTCCCGTCTCCCCCAACATCTCTCGGGGTACGGGAGAAGCACTTCCCAAGCTGACTGCGACCTCACTCCCCTCCCGGCCTCTCTCACGGTCTCATTTTCCTCATCTGTAAGCAGAGACCCTGGTTAAAGCTTTCTGTAAGGGCCCTGCCCCCACGAGGTCCTCAGACTTGGAAACTGCCTGGTGTGTCCCGCCAGGCACCTAACGCTGGACCCTCCCCATCCCCAGCTCGGCAGCCCTCCAAAGCCTGGCCTGTTGAGGGTGACGATCAGCAGCTCACACCGCCTCCCTCCCCCCACAAGGCCACGAAAGGCAGCATGGACAGTATGCAGTCTTTGAGCTGAAGAACCCACGCTGATGCCTGAAACCCCACCGTTAGCAAGTCACTCCTTCACGCAAAACACTGCATTCACAGGGTCGAACGTGCGCGAAGGGCTGGGGGTCCTTGGAGAGGCCTTGGCCAGATAAGGGCGGAGCCAAGGTCACGCTCACTCCCTCTCCCACCACCCCCGACGGGGCCTGGCTCAGGACCCAGTGCAGCGGCGCCCCGGGACAGGGGAGCAGAGGGGCCGCCCCCCAAGACGGCAGGAGAAGAGGAGGCGCAGGGACCCGGAGTGGCGAGGCAGCCGCGCTCACCGGGCCGTCGGGTCCGCGCGGCAGCGCAGTCCTGGAAGCTGCAAGTCAGGGGCTGCGCGCAGGGGGTGAGCTGCTAGCCCAGCCAATTACCTGGGTCACGTGACGCTGTGGCGCCTGCCGCTCGGGAGCGCGCGCCCCGAGACTCCGCGCGTCGTGGCGTCACTGTGTACGCCCCGCCCCTGCACCCGTGGCGCTGTCCGCGGTGCTGGCGGCCCAGGCCAACCCAAAGCCTCCGGGGCCCGGAAAAGCGAAGATCCGGAAGACCACGGGGGTCAGACGACTCCGGATGGCTGGGGTACCTGGTACGCTGTTGAGTCCCTGAATCCCAGTGGCCTTGAACGAACACTAAGGAAAATGTACCAGAAAATAGGCAGCCGTTTGTGTGCATGGGAGGATAGTTTCCCTTTTATCTCCTGTAAAGCTGCATGCTCTCGGTTAAGCGTCCGACTTTGGCTCAGGTCATGATCTCGCAGTTTCTGAGTTCGAGCCCCAGGTCCGGCTCTGTACTGGCAGCTCCGAGCCTGGAGCCTACTTCGGATTCTATGTCTCCCTCTCTGCCCCTTCCCAGCTCGCTCACTCTCTCTCTCTCTCCCAAAAATAAATAAACATTTAAAAAATTAAAAAATATATAACATTGTCTTGGGGAGCTTGGGGAGCTCAGTCAGTTGAGCCTCCACCTCTTGGTTTCCACTCAGGTCATGACCTCACGGTTTGTGAGATGGAGCCCCCAGTAGAGCTCTGTGCTGACAGCGAGAAGTCTGCTTGGGATTCTCTCTCCCTCTCTCTCTGCCCCTCCCCACTCGTGCTTGTGCTCACAAGCGCTCTCTCTCTTTCTCTCTCTCTCTCTCTCAAAATAAATAAATAAAACTTAAAAATAAAAAGTACCACTGTCTTAGGGTTGTTTTGAAGAAAAGATGAGATAATGCATATAAAGTGCTTATCACAAAACCTGATACACATTTTACCCTTTCATTGACCCAGTGATAGAGACCTAGATGGCCTTCAACTCCCTGTTGCCACAAACAATGCTGCAATGAACATCTTCCTACATATTCTCTTTTGAACCTGTATGAAAGTTTCTCTCAGAAGTTGAATTGCTTGGTCATGGGTATGTGTATACTTAACAACTCAGCAGTGTCACATTGGTGTTCAATTCTATATTCTCATTAACAGTGCAAGAGGACTTTTAAGTCCTTCTGTCCCAGCCAACACTTGGCAATACGCAGCTTTACAATTTTTTCTGGAATAACAGATTCAATGTCATATAGTTGTTTTCATCTGCATTTCTCTGATTATCATTGATTTGCATTTCACATTGTCTGTTAGTTTTGAGGGTTTCCTGTTGTATTTCTCTTGGGTTTTGTTCTTGTTTATACACAGGAGTTTGTCATGTAGGTGGTTCACACCACCATCAAATCTCCCATAGATTATTGCCAAAGCCCCTGAACTGGCCTCCTTGCTTCCACACTTGCATCCCTGAATTTCAGTCTCAACACAGCAGGATTTTCTTGTAAAACATCAGTTAAAATCATGTTGCTCTCTGCTCAAAACCTTCAAATGACCTCCCATTTTACTAGAAGGAAAAGTAAAAATTCTTACATTTGCTTCTAAGGCCCATTATGTCACCTCAATCATATAGGCATGCCATCATGCTTAATGAAGAAAATTGGAAAATTACAAAAATATGTGATGTAATACTCTGTGTTAATTAAAAGCACACACTCACAAAACTATGCTATACTTTTCACAAGAACACAAATACTTATTAATAAATGAATATAATTTCCTGTTGTGGGATGTAGATCTGAGGTAATTAACTGATTGCCCATGACAACCCTGATAAGATGCCATAAATGGAGGAATATGATTAACTCTACAGTCTATACCTGAAATCCCCCAAAAGTTGTTTATTTGGAGATATTTTTATTATTTTTATTTATTTCATTTTTGAGAAAGAGAGAGAGAGAGCTGGGGAGGGACAGAGAGAAATCCCAAGCAGGCCCCCTGCTGTCAGCACAGAGCCCAATGTGCGGCTCGAACTCACAATCCATGAGATCATGACCTGAGCTGAAACCAAGAGTCAGATGTTTAACTGACTGAGCTACCCAAGCACCCTTATTTGGAGATATTTTAAGGTCCGTATGGTCAAAGACCATACATGTTCAATTTACGATTATATCCCCATTTAGCATAATGCCCAACTTATAGTATGTTTTGAGTAAATATTTGTTGGGTGAATAAATGAATGAGTAAATGGACACTTAATTTGGATCCTGAAGGATAAGTAAGTTTGCTGCAGAAAGGCAGGGTTCACTGAAATTTATTTGATTAAAAGCATTAGAAAATTACTTGGGGGGGCTTATGTCAAAAAGGAGTTGATAGGAAGATTGTCAACTCATAGATTCAAAGGGAAACTGAGGAATTAGTCTCAGGAAGTAGGGCTGAGCCAGAAATGGACTATCTCATCAAGCCTGTTATGATGTTCAAAACTCAAATTCCAGGAACAGGGAAGCTAAAAGATCTGGCTTGTCCTGAAGTGGGGGATGGAAGCCTGGACTCACTCATCTGAAACACACGTGGGTTGAGAAGCAAAGCAGATTGTTCTTGGGATGCTGGTACAACAAGAAGTAGGAGTGGGTGCTGTGGAGGAAAAATCAACACATGTGTACTGATGACCTTTAACAGAAAAGTACCTATTAAAAGGCAGAGTTGTATGAAGGGCTAGGGGACTGGGAAGTGCCTACATGTATGCTGGAACTGGTGGCCTAGGCGAATAGGACTGGACCTTCAACACCATTTCAAGGGGTTTGGATTCTATCCAGTAGGCCATGGGACACCAGCAACATTTTAAGCTGTGAAGGACATGGTCAGATTTGATTTTTACAGAGCTTTCTCTACCAAATGGAGGGA
Source organism: Panthera uncia (assembly GCF_023721935.1). Taxonomy (NCBI): domain Eukaryota; kingdom Metazoa; phylum Chordata; class Mammalia; order Carnivora; family Felidae; genus Panthera; species Panthera uncia. Next base: position 45,750,587 of record NC_064818.1, read on the forward strand.
GGATAGAGTGGTAAAAGGTCGGAGTGAAAATATATCCAGGTGAGAAGCCCTGGCAGTAGAAATAGAGAAAGGGATACAGATTTGAGAGACATTTAGGAATCAGCTCTGTAGGATCTAAGGGTTAACGAAGCATGAGTGATGGGGACAATGATAACTCACAGGTTTCTGGCTTTAATGAGTTGGTGGGGGGAATGGAAATTCTCAGTAAACTGAGAAACAGGAAGAGATACAGTTTGGGGAGCATAACAGAAAAGTTTACAAGCTGGAGCCACCAATGAGCCATTTAAAAAAGAAGAATGTGACTTGGAACAACAGTCAGGAGCAAAGCCCTAGCAAATCAAAGGGCTCCAGAGCCTCCCATTTGTCCATAGTGATCTTGAGAGTTCATGAGGAAAACAGACAGCAATGGAGGGAGAGAGAACCGCACTATGGAGGGAAGCTAAGTCACCAAAGGGGCTGAGCAGGGCAGCCAGAACAGAAGGCACTGCTGTGGAAGAAGTCAGGGCTGCTAGGTCTTCCAGCCTAATTGATGTTCTGCTAATTACACTGATTAAAGCAAACATTTGGGGGCAATCAAGGCTCCCGTGAGGATAGCTGCCAGTCTCAGAAGACTGAGAAGCTTTGATGCATGGCCACATTTCGGTAAACATTTTTACAAAATTGCCTGTGTACTACTTTTACTTTAAAAATACACACTTACAAAAACATTAAATGGATACATGAGAATATAGTTCTGCAATTTACTCCTTTTTTTCCCCTTGTCTTGATGATCTTTGTTTTAATCTCAGGATGTGAAGACCATCTCATTCACTTTAATGGGTATATTGTGTTCATTGAAGGGGATGTATAATGATTGTATTTAACTTCTCTCCCATTGAATGGACATTTACATTGTTTTTGACACTCACAGAAATAAAAGCCCTCTTACATAAATCCCTTAGCGTGTGTGCATCTTTTTTGGTAACATTGATTCCTAGAAGTTTAACACTGGGCTAAAAGATATGCATGTTCTACATTTTAATAGGTACTGCCTTCTGTAACACCAGGCCTATTTATGTTTCCCATTAGCATTTGAGAGTTCCTACTTCCTTACATGTTGCCAAGACTTCTTATTATCAGTGTTTTTAATTTAATTTGTGCCAATCTGATAGTTGAAAAAAACTTCACTTTGTTTTAGTTTGCATAAAACTGATAAGTGAAGTTGAAAATCTTCCTGTATGTTGATGATTTTGTATTCCTTTCCTGTGAATTTCCTATTCGTGTTCTTTGTCCATTTTTCCATTGGAGTGCTTACACTTTTTAATTGATTCACATAAACTCTGTATGTATATTCTGAATAAGAATTTTTTTTGTGTTGTAAATGTTACAAATATTTCTTTCTCTTCCTCTGTCACTGTGTCCTCTTTTAACTTTGTTTACAGATGCTTTAGCCATATGGTAATTTATGCTTGTCATGGGGTGAATTTTGTCCCCCCAAAATTCATTCATACTCTGATCTCCTAGCCCCCAGTACCTCAGGATATAATCTTATTTGGAGATAAGGTCATTAAAGAGGTAATCAAGTTAAATTGAGGTCTTTAGGGTGGGCTCTAATCCAATACGACTGGTGTCCATATAAGAAGAGAGCATTTGGACACAGACATCTTCACACACAGTTAACATCATGTGAAACAGAGGAATAAGGCAGCCAGCCAAGACAGCAAGACAAGGAGAGAGGCCTCAGAAGAAACCAACCCTGGTGACAACTTGATCTTGAATTTCTGGCTTCCAGAACTGTTAGAAAATAAATAAATTTATTTTCTTTATTTTAATGTTTATTTATATTTGAGGGAGAGAAAGAGACACAGGGCGCAAGCAGGGGAGGGGCAGAGAGAGAGACAGAGACAGAATGTGAAGCAGGCTCCAGGCTCTGAGCTGTTAGCACAGAGCCCAAAGCAGGGTTCAAACTCACAAACCATGAGATCATGACCTGAGCCAAAGTCAGACGCTTAACAGACTGAGCCACCCAGGTGCCCCTAAATAAATGTATTTTAAATAAATCGTTTAAACCCTCAGTCTGTGGTACTTTGTTATGATGCCTGAGAAAAATAAATACAGTGCTGTTGTTGGAGGCCCCCACTCCTTGATTTAAGAACCACTCAGAACTCCAGGGTTTTCCCTCAATTCCAGCTTCTCCTGGGGCAGGGCTCCTCCTATATCCTCAGGCAGGATAGGGATGGCTCATTTTACCCTCTCTGTTAGCTCCCTACTAAAATCTGCCTACAGTTTATGTGTACATTTAGTTTGTTCTTTTCCTCTCCCATCTCTCTATATTATTATTTTGAAGAGACATATCAAAAGGACAGGTCATCAGCAAGAGGCCAGTGTTCCTGGGCAGATTTTATCCTCACTTTTAAAAATGTATCTTTTATACAAAACAATTGACATAATACTTCACTTACTTAGGATAACTTTAGCATTTCCCATGTTATTAATTACTTATAAACGCGATCTTAATGGCTTTAAGTATATAATAATATACTTTTTAATATTTTATTTTAATAAAATACAGTACAATTTTCTTTTAATTTCAACATTAACCATTCTCTGTGGCCTCTGGCCAGACCTCACACTGTTTGCTTTGTTACCACTGTGATTACTGCTCCCACCAGAGTTGGATTAGATGTCATCTCAATTAATCTTTACATTGAAGAGATGAGGAAACTGCCATATACAGAGGTCACTTGTAAACAACCCCATAGGTGGAGGCAGAGTGATGCTCTGTGTATCGATGAAGACATATCAGAGTAGAACTCTGAGACTTCCACTTCTAGTCCCAACACCCATTTAACGGACCTGGCAGCTGAGAACCCACTGAGGTTCTGATATTTGCACAGGATCACAGAACATAGCCAGGTGCCTGGCCATAACCTGGCCTCCTGCTTCTTCATCCTGGCTCTTTTCACGAGCCAGTCTGCCTTTTCACAAGCTCCACACTCTCCCCTAAAGAGGGCACAGCCCAGGAGGCACCAGGCTATCAAGGACTTCCCTGGACAAGCCTCGGCCCCAAAGGAGTCCAACCTCCCCCTTCAACAAACTCTCTCCTTTTAGTGCTTGGGGGTGGTGACCTATGCATGAAAGAAAGCTTCAATAACTCAGGTCCCAATAGCTCAGAAACAGTCGATCAGCCTTCAATTTCAAGATATGTTCAAATTAAGCTTAATTATGCATATGGTTGTCTTAAAGCAAATTTATTAAAATCAGAGATATGGGTAGGGGACATTTTAAAACTTAAACTTCTTTTTTTGAGATACTTTTAGTTGTAAGGAATAATAATACAGAGATTCTGTGTACTCTTTACCCAGTTTCCCCCAGTGGTAACATCTTGCAAACTTATAATACGATATCACAACCAGGATACGGACGTTGATACAGTCCAGATACAATACATTTCCATAACAGGAGAATCCCTCCTATTGCCCTTAACTACGTCTGATGAGGTCACTATTTTTTTTTTAATTTTAGCCTTTCCAATGGGTATATAATGAGATTATGGTTTTATTCTGCATTTCCTCGATGGCTAATGAACATCTCTTCAGTGCTTTGTTTACCATCTGTACATCTTCTTCAGTGAAACGTCTCCTGGTGTCTTTCCATCCCTTTTTCTAACTGGATGCTTTTTTTTCTAATTTGATCCTTTACTGTTGAGTTTTGAGCTCTTTATATGGTCTAGATACTAGTCATTGGTCAGCTCTGTGATTTGCAAATATTTCCCCCCAGTCTACAGCTCGTCTTTCTGTCCTCTTACCAGGGTCTTACCCTGAACAAAAGTTTTTCAATTCCGGTGGAATCCAATTTTTTAATTTTTAATTTTATGGTTCATATTTTTGCTTTCCAGTCTAATTTTTTTTTTTTTGCCTAGCCCTAGATCCTGAAGATTCTCTCCTTTTTTTTTCCAAAATTTTTCTATTTTTACATTTATATTTAAGCTCATTATGTATTTTGACTTAATTTTTGTATAAGGTGTGAGACTTAGGCTGAGACTCTTTTGTGTTTGTTTGTTTGCTTATGGATGGGCGATTGCTCCAGCACAATTTGTTGAAAAGGCTATCCTTCTGATATAGGCTCATCAGGTCTGAGAACCCAGAGAAGTTCCCACAGGACCAACCAAGAGGATCCTTGGCTTTGCACAAGGTAGAAATCAAGCACAAGCCAAGAGAAAGTGAGAGCAGAATTTACTGAATAGCATAAGTGAAAGAGTATAGCAGACCAAGTGTCTGGGAGACTCAGAAAGGAAAGGAGAGAGAGTCTCATCTTTGCCTGGGGCCTGGGGGTTTTATTGAGGATGGTGTTTTGCTATACGTGACCTCTCAGGCATCCAGGAACTGCCAAAACATGGACAAGGACAAGTGCTCAGGTGTCCTCCACAAGTCATTTATGGGGTCTTGGCATCATGATGTCTAGAGTCAGTGTTTCAGACATAACAACTTTGCCTGGCCACTCCTTTGATGTTATCTACTGTGCTAAAGGAATGGTGAAGAAATCATTAAGTCCTTGACGTTTACAAGGAGGACATACATTATGTGTACTATACAGCAGGTGTAAGGCAAGGGTTCAGGGCCTAGCAAAAAGAGAGGCAGGAAAAAGAGCATTCCTTCACAAGCTCCCTTCAGTTTCCCTGTCTCACTTCCTCTGTTGAATTACTTCTAGACCTTTCTCAAAACTCAACTGGCCATATTTGTGTGGCTTTATCTCTGGGTCAAGTTTGACTGAGATATAATCCATATACCACACAACTCACCAATTTAAAATGGTGTTTAGTATATTCCCAGAGTTGTTTCTCCACTCCAAAAAGAAACTTTTAACCACCTTAAGAAAAACAAGTTGTTCCAAAACATAAAGCATATTAAAAATTATCTGTGTGTGTTCCAAAGTGGAGAGCAGACCTTCTCTGATAAAGCTGTGATGTAACATTAGTCTGGGCACAAGCCTGGAGTGGTCAGCTCCACAGAAAGACCCCAGAAGCATTTTGGCTAGTTCCCCACAGTCATAGCTGCCTCCCACAGGTTTCAAGTGCCCTCAGCATGGAGCCTTGGACTCTAACCTCCAGAGGACAGACCAGAGTCTCCATTCCGGAAAATGGAACCCCTGCTGCCAAGCCTCCGAATCAAGTCTCTGTCTCCAGCTGGTGCTTTATACTCTGCCCCACGACCGGGGTGGGGGAGGGGGCAGGCATGGAACTGCGATGACTCTGGGCTCTCTGTTTGGAGCAGCAGGGTACTGAGGCAACTTCAGCCTCCACAGCAACTGAGGCCTCCCACCTTCCAGAGCAAGACCCCAGGAGAGGTCACATCCAGGCACTGGAATGAAGGAAACAACAATCCAGGCATTGCCCTGGCTCCAGGCTCTTGCACCTACCACAGTGCCCTCACAGGCGGCTGCACCTCAGGCCCTTCTGCCCCAGCCCTCGGGGTCCGGTGGGCTTCTGCTCCTCCGTGTAGTCAGTCTTCAGCGAGCAAGGTGTCCCTCTGAGGAGGCCTGTTGCAGTGCCTTCCTTGGGAGTCCAGAGGCAGGGGGCCGGCAGCTGGGCTCCCAGCCAAATAGCTCACCACCACCACCACCACCGGTGTCTTCCTTTCTTGCCACTCCGGGTGTTGACTCCGAATGGCAGGCATCCCGCTGGTGAACCACTGTTGTCCTGGACAAGCTCATGGACGCCGCCTGCGTGCAGGCCATCGGTGGGCTAGGCGATATCAGTCCCCGGAACCGGGAGCTCAGGCAAGCTCTCATAGGTAGGGTCAGCAGGGGTAGTAAAAGGGCCTTTGGGCTGGAGCCCTGAACCAGGAGTAAGGCTGTGTACTGGGCGAACGCGGGCAGAAGCATAAGGGAGGAAAGCCCCAGGGAGTCTACCTTGTCTGGCTGTTTAAGGGATGAGGGGCCATTTCCTAGAGCGCAGGTTTTGGAGGAGGTAGAGAAAGGAAGAGAGGCTGCAAAGGCGGGTTGGGGCCAGACATCCTTCCCCACTTGTGAGTTTAGGGACGCGATCCAGGGACACAGCCGCACGCGAGCTGAGCCGCGGGAACCTGGGTGGGAACCCCGCGCGGCCGCCAGGGCCCTCTCTGGGGCGGGTCTCGGGACGCCCCGGGCGATGACGCCCGGCAGTGCGCTCGGGCCTTGCACCCCCGCGGTGACCCAACTTCTAGACTGAAAGCACCTTTCCCCGCAGACCCGCGTCCCTCCACCGCAGCCAAGCGCGCCAGGCCGAGAACGCCGCCCCAGTGAGTCTCCGAGCCTGCGAAACGCAGTTACTGCGAGCGCTCCGCTCATCAGCCTGTGGTCGCGCCTACCTGAGCCGGGCTGCCCGCCCCGCACTCGCCCTGAGCTGGAACAGGCAGCCCTGTGTAGAGGTGGGGGGCAGGAAGGCGCCGACCATTTGCTGAAATGGGTTCCTGGAAGGCAGCCCGGCCCACCTGTCGTGGACCTCCTCAGGGAGTCTCCCGGAAGATACAGTCCAGGCCCCGGGAAGACGCGGCCTGTGCTATAAGAAAGCCACAACTCTCTTAAGAGGGGCCCGAATTTCCTGCAAAATGGAGACAGACAGCTTGAAATCCCACACACCATATGAGCCCTTGGGTATGAGGTCCCTCCCAGGCAGGGTCAGACAGCCGGACCCCTACGCTTGCCCTCTTGGGGACTGAGGAAGAGGACAGATGTATGGGAGTCGAAGGAAAGAATGTTGGAGTGAAAGGGAGGAGGAGTGTTGTAGGCAAAGGCGTGGAGGGCCAGCAAGGGTCGGGAAAGTCTGGGGAGGGGTGAGAGCAGGAGCAGCGGGGGCTCTCTGTGGCAGAGCACCCAGTGCCCCGGGGCAGGGCTTGCAGTTTGGATCGGAGGCATCACCCAGGCCCAACAAGGGGCCTCAGATGTTCTACCTGACATCTGAGTCAAAAGCACAGCATAGGGGATATCGTCAATAATATTGTAACAATGTGTAGTGACAGATGGTAGCTACACTTACCATGGTGAGCATGGAGTCATGTATAGAATTGTCCATTCACTGTGTTGTAGTCCTGCAACTAATATAACATTGTATGTTAACCATACTTCAGTAAAAAGAAAACAAAACACCAAACTCTGTGGAACCACTTCGGAGTTTAGGTAAGGGACATGGTCAGATTTTATCTTAGAAATATCATTCTGTGGGGTGGTGGAGGACTGGTAGGAGACCAGGCAGAGGCAAAGAGGGACGCCCCCAATGGAGGCCTGTGTGAACTGCCTGTGTACCATCAGGGCCTGAGGGAGGGCCCCTAACACAGTAACACGGAGGTAGGACAGCCTGGTAGTGGTTCTGACGGAGAAAGAGCCACAGGTGCAGTCCAGGCCCCTGGGGGTGTGCCCAAGGCCCTGTATGCCTCTCAGGGAGAGGATCACCATGGTTTAGGAAGCCACGGTTCTTGCAGGGCTGGGCCTTACTATTATTATTTGACACCAACAGAATTGTGTTTCCTCACTACCTTGGAGAGCGAATAGGAGCTCAAGAGGAGAGAAGTCCCTGCATTCATGGTGGTTCTGGGGTGGTTTCAGGATATAGGTCATTCTCAGCAGGTTCAGTAAGAGCCCTCAGCTCTGGATATTCAAAGAAGCAGGACACAGATGTAAAGAAGAAAACAAAAGAAAAAACATCAAGGTGATTAACAAAGCAGACAGAAGGCAGACACTCTTAACCGAGTTGCTTTTTAGAGTCAAGATGTTTTAAAAATTGCGATGCTCATTATAGAAATGTTTAAAAGCACAAAAAAAATTATGAGAAAAAATATTCATATCCTCTCACTCAAACTCAAGCACTTAGTTGAGTTTCTCACTTAGTGTTTTCCTTCCTTTCTTACTTAGTTTTCAAACTTTTTTTTTTTAATTTTTTTTTAACGTTTATTTCTGAGACAGAGAGAGAGACAGAGCATGAGCAGGGGAGGGGCAGAGAGAGAGGGAGACACAGAATCTGAAATAGGCTCCAGGCTCTGAGCTGTCTGCACAGAGCCCAATGCGGGGCTCGAACTCACGGACTGCAAGATCATGACCTGAGCTGAAGTCAGACGCTCAACCAACAGAGCCACCCAGGTGCCCCAGTTTTCAAATTTTTAACACAGCTGTTGTTACATTGTCTTCTCAACTCACAGAGTCCCTTTTCACTTAAGAATATCTCAAAAGCATTTCTCATTATGTAACAAACTTTCCTGGGTCATCTTAAACATTGCCACATTGAACAAATCACCCTAATCCTGGCCTGCCAGGTTCACCCTAATCCCTGACCCCCAAACTCCAACGAATCCACAAATTATGAATGCAAATGCCATTTTGCTTTACTTGCCTTTTACATTTTCGAAAGACAGAGAGACCGAGTGTGAGCATGGGAAGGGCAGAGAGAGGGACACACAGAATCTGAAGCAGGTTGCAGGCTCCAGGCTCTGAGCTGTCAGCACAGAGCCTGGCACGGGTCTTGAACTCATGGACTGGACCATGAGATCATGACCTGAGCCAAAGTCGGACACTTAACCAACTGGGCCACCCATGCTCCCCATAAGATTTTTCTTTTTTTAAGTAATATTTACACTTAACGTGGGGCTTAAGCCACAACCCAGTGATCAACAATCGAATGCTCCACCTGCTGAGCCAGCCAGGGGCCCCTGGCTTCCTCAGTCTTATTAACCCCCTTTCCGCCACTGAAAAATATTTAGGTAACTCTAAGCACAGTGACAGTGACTTATCGCAGTATAATTAACTTCCTGTGGAAGCTAGGAGGAAGTGTAGGCCGAGGTTAGTTAATCAGATTGGGATAGTCTCCTATATTGTATGAAGCATGTGAGCTACAGTGACAGCCTTAGGAAATAATCAATGCCATTTTAGGTTGGGTTCAGATTGAGGAAGAACTGGGCTATTGAAACATAGAGACCTTGCCTCATTATTTAAACTCCACCACCCAAAAAAGAGTTTGCAACATATTCTCAGTGGTTGACCCAGGAGAGGGAAGGAGATATTTGTCATTATTCACACTGTGAATTACAGCTAGAAAGAGGGTCTCTGCTGACCTTGAAGGAAACCGTAGGCCTTATGTTCCGAGCTCAGAGACCAAGGAACATGAGTGCTCAACATCTTCCAGGAATTGGGCTCCATCGTGGTCATGCCCTTGCTCTTCAGGTGAGGGTCTACAAGTCAGAGGCATGGGCAGCAATGGGAGCTTGTTAGCAGGCCCTGCCCCAAACCTACTGAATCAGGATCTGTATTTAAACGGCATCCCCAAGGGATATGCCCTTTAAATTTGGGAAGCACTACTCTCTGTAACATCAAGAATCCTTCAGTCTTTTTCCTTCAGAAAAGGTATGACTATATGTTCAGGAATTCCAATCTTTGGGAATATCTTTTCTTTTTCCTCTTTCCAGGAGGTAATTATTTTTCTCCCAAGCGTCACTGGGGAGCGTTTTCCACTATGACTTTTATGGAAGATCCCGCAGGAATATGAAATATAAGGGCCTTGCCTGTGTGTGACTCACAGATAGACTATGTCTTCTCAGGAAGACATTGCATTGTATTTTTAGTATATACATGTTTAAAGTTTTTGCTATTGTTAAGTAATTATAACCAGCTCTATTTCTTCTCTTTACCATTTTTCCATGGTCGTATCATGAACCAGGCTCCAACTCAGAGAAAGGGGCCAGGTTGTGGCTAGAGGTGCACAATCCCCTTGCTGAGGGCATGGTTGAAGAAACAAATCTCTGGGAGGCTGATGAACTGTACTCTTAATTCCTTGGTGGTTAAGGAGATGCTGAACTCATCACCTCCAAACTGTTAGAAGCCCACTCCTTCACTACAATTAATTGCTTTATCATAGGAGAAAAACCCTGATACAAGGGATAACTGAGGACTTTTGGCACCAAATCATCTGGTCAAGTCACAATGTCTAGCGTGTACATTGTGTGATGAAATAACCCAGTGTGACGTATTGGGTGGGCCTAGGAGTAGGATAAAGGTGTGCAACAGTCTGTTAAGATACTACTTTTAGTCATTAAGATCTGAACACTCATGTTGCAAATGGGCAGCAGATGTACAATGGCTTTTGCTTCGATGAATTACAGTTTTTTGGTTTTTTTTGTTTTTTGCTGTTCCTAAGAATATTGTAGCTTAGTTGCTTCTGAACACTAACACCAATTTACAAGATAACATAAGTCATGATGAAAGAGACCTGAAAAGGGAAAACAGGGTTTAATAAACTAGTCTCTGGGTCAGAGCATAATAACAACCTTCTTCAAAGAGCTGAGCTAAGCCTGCAGCCAGGCATTAGTCAGTGACTATCAAAGAGGTCTGCATGCAAAATGTGAATGCCAACTGAATGCAGGAAGGCTCTCCTTTTCCTGACAAGTAAGTTGTCACTTTCCTGAGACTGTACTGTGTGCCAGATCCTGTGCTGGGGACAGTGAACATAATATGCTCAAGAGGCTTACAGTCAGTGCAGTAGAAGCCGATAAATGAACAGGAAATTATGACCCGGCATAAGTCATGTCTGATGGCAAGTGCAGGGCCCGGAGCCAGAGATGAGAAAAGTTAACACTGGAGTTAAAGCTGGCATAATATCAGTCAAGAGAAAAAACAGCAGAAATCTTGAGTAAATAGTGATGCATCTGGAACCGGGAAAAGAAAAAAAAAAGAGCTTGTAGAGGCCAAAAGGGGCCCCAGAGTCCCCCAGACACAGGAAGTGTATTGCAGGGAGCTGGCCTTTCCTGTCAGGTTCAGGAGCAAGGGCTTCCACATGCAAGAGAGGACTTATCGGGGGTCCTCATTTCTGGTCCTGGCTTGCATGCTCTTTCTGCCTGGTTTTTCTGGGCCTGATTTTTCTGGTCTATCTGAAGATGGGGTTAGACCAGATGAACTCTGCAAGTTTCTTTTAGGTGGGACATCCTATAGCTGCTACTATTTTAAAGTTATACAGAACTGTATCATCTCAAATCCTGAAAGTCATCTCAATGTATATATTGTATTGCTTTATGATATAATTTAGTTTTGCTTGTTACAACTCATTGTACCTGTCAGACTACAAAGTGTACATGTTACAAAAAAAAAAAAAAAAAGGGCAAGCCAGAGACAAAAGGGAAAAGAGAATGGCTTAGGGATGTGAACTGGGTGGAAAAATGAGACCCTTTTCATTCCTGAGTGCTTAGCTTACAAAGGGAACCCCAGACTGTCTTGGGATGGGATGGATGAGGGCCACTCATCCATCACAAACTTTATCCTTCTTCCACCATCCTCAGAGTACATGTAAAACGAGGATACTCATTAGTTAACTGGAATCTAATGAGGATGAAATCCAAGCCCACCTTCATTGAATCTGAGCCACACTCACAAAAGACATGAAGCATACAGAGTGAGACTGAGCGCTGGAATCCTGAAAACACTCAGCAAGAGAAGCTTCCAGGCCCTTTATCTTAATAAAACCTGCAGGACCAGGTGGTTTGTATCTTTTCTTTAATTATCTGTTTCCTAAGTTAAAAAGCAATCAATAGCCTATGTCTGCCTTAAAAATAAAAACACCAAAAATAAAACACCTGAAATAAAGAAGAAAAAAAGACAGTAGCATTAAAGTCTATGAAATGGTTATAAAGATGGAGAAGGGGAAGCTGATGTGAGCAAGTATGACAGAGGAGGAGTCATCATCACTCAACAAATACTTGGGGTTTTGCTGTTGGCTCTGTGATCAGTCAGTGCTGGGCACTCAGAAATGAAACAGTCAGTCACTGTTCTGCTAAAGCAGAAAGAGGAGGCAGAACAAAACCCAGTGCTGAGACTTGTACATGCTTACCACTCAAAGTGTTTCCATGGATCAGCAGCATCAGCGTCACCTGGGACAGTGTTAGAAACGCACAGTCCTAGCTTTGAGAAGAATGCTGGTGCAATTTTGATTGGGATTGCATTGAATGGGTAGATTGCTTTGGGAAGTATTGACATTTTAACAATATTTATTCTTCCAATCCATGAGCACGGAATGTTTTTCCATTTCTTTGTATCTTCTTCAATTTCTTTCATAAGCTTTCTATAGTTTTAAGCATACAGATCTTTTACATCTTTGGTTAAGTCTATTCCTAGGTGTTTTATGACTCTTGGTGCAGTTGTGAATGGGATTAGTTTCTTTGTCTTTCTGGTGCTTCATTATTAGTGTATAAGTATGCAACCGATTTCTGTACATTAATTTTGTATCCTGCAACTTTGCTGAATTCATGTATCAGTTCTAGCAGACTTTTGGTGGAGTCTGTTGGGTTTTCCATGTACTTGACTTCATCTTTGCCAATTTTGATGCCTTTGATTTCCTTTTGTTGTCTGGTTGCTGATGCTAGGACTTCCAACACTGTATTAAACAACAGCGGTGAGAGTGGACATCCTTGTCATGTTCCTGATCTCAGGGGAAAAGCTCGAAAGAATGAAATATGGCCTTTTGTAGCAACGTGGGTGGAACTGGAGAGTGTTATGCTAAGTGAAATAAGTCATACAGAGAAACACAGATACCATATGTTTTCACTCTTATGTGGATCTTGAGAAACTTAACAGAAGTCCATGGGGGAGGGGGAAAAAAAAGAGGTTCGAGAGGGAGAGAGCCAAAGCATAAGAGACTCTTAAAAACTGAGAATAAACTGAGGGTTGCTGGGGAGTGGGAGGGAGGGGAGGGTGGATGATGGGCATTGAGGAGGGCACCTACTGGGAGGAACACTGGGTGTTGTATGGAAACCAATTTGATAATAAATTTCATATTAAAAAAAATAAATGCACAGTCTTGGGGCACCTGGGTGACTTGGTTGGTTAAGCACTGACTTTGGCTCAGGTCATGATCTCACAGTTTGTGGGCTCCAGCCCCAAGTCGGGCTCTGTGCTGACAGTTCAGAGCCTGCAGCCTGCTTAGGATTCTGTGTATCCCTCTCTCTCTGCTCCTCCCCTGCTCATGCTCTGTTTCTCTCTGTCTCTCAAAGATAAATAAACATCAAAACAAACAAACAAACAAACAGGGTGCCTGGGTGGCTCAATTGGTTAGGCGTCCAACTTGGGCTCAGGTCATGATCTCACAGTTTGTGGGTTCGAGCTCCACATCGGGCTCTGTGGTGACAGCTCAGAGCCTGGAGCCTGCTTTGGGTTCTGTGTCTCCCTCTCTCTCTGCCCCTCCCCGCTCTCACTCTGTCTCTCTCTCAAAAATAAATAAATATTAAAAAACAATTTTTTTAATCAAAAAAAAAAAAAAGAAAAGAAATGCATAGTCTTTGGCTCCAGAATCAGAATTTGCATTTTAATAGGAACACCAATGTTTTAGAAGCAGTGCTCTATATCGTGAGGGGCTGTGGGTAACGTGCAGTCAGGAGGAGAAGGGCTGACTCTGCCTGAGAGAGTCTAGAGAAGGCTTCCCCAAGAAAGTCAGTTTGGGGCTGGATCTGCAAAGATGAATAGGAACTTACTGGTTTGAAAAGAGAGGAAGGAAATTCCATTGAAAAAAGGGGGTATGATGAAAAGGTAGCTTACTAAGAGAGATGAAGCTGAATTGGAAACATAGGCTGGAATCTGATTTTGAAGATATTTATCCACCATTTAAAGGAACTTCTGGGTTCTTTTTGTTTCCTAAGGATGGAAGTCACGTACAGAGGGAGAACATTCTCTGGGCACCGTACTGATGTTTAATCAGTGGCAGGGTGTTCGATGCACATTAGAGGTACTGATGGCCTTGTTCACAGTGGAAATATATTTTCAGGGAGAAAAATCAGGACAGACTAGTGCCCTCCAGGTTTGCTGAGAGAGAATGGGTGTCCATGAATTTGAAGAGAAACAGAAAAGAAAATTTCCACCTAAGGGCTTTTCTTTCTGAAGGCAATAAAAAAGGCAAGGAAACTATCAATTCCCCTAAATGGTATTAAACTGAAACACAGCGCCAAGGGACTGGAAATTAATTATTCTTAGAGGCAAAGTAGCAGCTGTTTAATCTTTTAAACAATCTCATGAAAACCCAAAGCAGATAGAGAATACTTGCCTCACTTTAGCTGAAACTTCATGCTAGCTCAGGACTCAAACTCCAGTGTTCTGATAAGGATGGTCAATCAATGGCCACATCAATTGGATGTTGAATTGTTGCCCAGGATACTGGCTCTAGATGTGATTACCATCCCTACGCAGGCCCAGGCTCTCTTCATCTTCCAACTGCCTGGATCCTTTCAGTGATGAGCCAGAGAAAGCCATGGGGCTTTTAAAAGTGGCAGAAGACATTTGTCCTACCATTATAATGATTATTGACTTCTTAACTGTCCTACGTGTGTGGAATGAGATAGTATATCAAATCTAGCATGGATAATTCAGACAGCTCCCACTTTTATTTTATATATATATTTAGAGAGAGAGAGAGAGAGAGACAGCACAAGTAGAGGAGGGGCAGAGAAGACAGACAGAGAGAGAGAGAGAGAGAGAGAGAGAGAGAGAGAGAGAGAGAATCCCAAGCAGCACAGAGCCAGATGTGGGGCACGAACCCATGAACTGTGAGATCATGACCTGAGCTAAAACCAACAGTTGGATGCTCAACTGACTGAGCCACCCAGGTGTCCCAGACAGTTCGCACTTTTAGAGGTAAACTTGTCCTGGCATTTGAAAGTGACTTATTGTAGCAAAAGTCCTTGGGTCATTGGGAATGTTAATTGGAGGCTAAAGTGTATGAGAAGTAAAAAGCAGAGCATTAGCAGGTAGCATTAGATCACGCTGCAATGTGTACATCTGGCAAAAAAAAAAAAAAAAAAAAAAAACAAAAAACCATGGGTGGGCGGGAGGCTTCTAGTATTAGCATCTACTAAATGCTGGCAGTAGAGGCGTGCTTTACAGTGCTCACCTCTAATTCATTCCATAGCCCTGCAAGAGAGCTGTCATTAGCCCCCATTTCAAATGAGGAAACTGCAGCTCAGTGGAGATGGTTATTAGGGCCCCATAGCCAGGATGTGCAGAGCTGGGATTCATATCTAGGTCAGACTTATTGTTGACCATAGCTCACTACCACTGTGCGAACACTGCTCTGTCACTCACAAGTCTCTAAGAGCCTGCATGTTTGCTGCAAGTTTGTCTCGCCTTCAGAAAATTCACCAGAACAGCAGAACAATAGACAAGAACCGCATGGGTAAAAGAGATTATTGAACAGTGATTGTTAAATTATATAAAATTTATAAAGTATAACAATGATTATTTTACTTTAAAAGCTTCACTTTACAAAAGGCTTCAGCATAGATTTTACATACCCAGCTTCTAAATGCACTTAGGATGATCTGTTTATAGATACTGAATTTGTAGTCTTTTCAGGACACAGTTGTCATGTCTCTATTTTACAGACAAATGAATATTTCACATAAATGCAAATTTACTGATCCACTTGGCTCCTTGAGATACTAGTAATAGTAAATCAATAAGCATTTATCTATCACTTATTCAGCCAAAGATGCTGTGCTAAATGCTGGAAGAGAAATAATCAGGCACCCAATCCTGCACTAAAGAGGTCTCTGTCCAGCAGGGGAGATGAATCAAACAAATGCAGAATTAAGTCTAGGAGGTGTTTGTTTGTTTGTTTGTTTTGTGTTAGTGACAATAGGGGGGAAAATGAAAGAGAGAAAGGTTTCACCAGACTGAAAAGTATTCATGTGATACTCATTAGAGAGACTCAGAAATGAGTATTGGGATCAGGTTCTGGAGGCTTAGGGAAAACTGTGCAGAGCCAATTCTTGTCCCTGGGTTTAGAAGGGAGATAAGACATAAGAGACTCTTAAATATAGAGAACAAACTGAGGGTTGCTGGAGGGGTTGTGGGTAGGGTGAAGGGCTAAATGGGCAAGGGGCATTAAAGAGGACATTGTTGGGATGAGTACAGGGCATTATATGCAGGGGATGAATCACTGATTCTACTCCTGAAATCATTATTGTACTATATGCTAACTAACTTGGATTTAAAATTTAAAAAAAAAAAAAGCCAAAAAAAAAAAAAAAAAAAGAAAGCCAGCAAACCATGAGAAAAGAGCAAGAGTAGAAAGGAACAGAGAAGAACTGTAAAAACAACCATAAAACAAGTAATAAAATGGCTATAAGTACATACCTATAATAATTACTTTGAATATAAATAGACTAAATGCTCCAGTCAAAAGACATAGGGTGATGGAATGGATAAAAAAGCAAGACTCACCCAAATGCTGCCTACAAGAGACTCATTTCAGATCTAAAGACACATGGAAATTAAAAGTGAAGGAATGGAAAGGCATTTATCATGTAAATGGCAATGAAAAGAAAGCCAGGATAGCAATACTTATATTAGACAAAACAGACTTTAAAACAAAGCCTGTAACAAGAGACAAAGAAGGGCAATCCATAATCATAAAGGGAACAATCCAACAAAAATATATAACAATTGTAAATATTTGTGCATCCAACATAGAAGCACCCAAATACATAAAGCAGCTAATAATAAACATGAAGGAAGTAATCAGTAGTAATACAATAATAGTAAGGGACTTTAACACTCCACTTACACGAATGAATAGATCATCCAAACAGAAAATCAGAAAGGAAATGTGGGGGTGCCTGAGTGGCTTAGTCAGTTAAGCATCTGACTCTTGATTTAAGCTCAAGTCATGATCCCAGGGTTGTGGGATCGAGCCCTGTAAGGCTCTGCCACTGACTGTGGAGCCTGCTTGGGATTCTGTCTCTCTCTCTCTCTCTCCCCTACTTGACACATGCTCTCTCTCTCTAAAATAAATGAAAAAATGAATGAATGAATGAATGAATGAATGAATAAATAAATAAATAAATAAACATTGAAAAAAGAATTCCCTTCCTCTTCTGTCAATGTAGTTAAGTGCATTTTTCTTTCTTTTTTTTATTTTTTAAAAAATGTTTTATTTTGTTTTGAGAGAACACAAGAGGGGGAAAGACAGAGAGGGAGACAGAGGATCCAAAATGGGCTCTGTGCTGACAGCAGTGAGCCTGATGTGGGTCTCAAACTCATGAACCACAAGATCATGACCTGAGCTGAAGTTGGACGCTCAACAGACTGAGCCACCCAGGGCCCCCAGTGCATTTTTCTTTTTCTTTTTCTTTTTTTTAATGTTTATTTATTTTTGAGACGATGCAAGAGACAGAGTGAAGTGGCAGAGGGGCAGACACAGGGAGCACAAAATCTGAAGCAGGCTCCAGGCTCTAAGCTGTCAGCGCAGAGCCCGTCGCAGGGCTCGAACTCATGAATCGTGAGATCATGACCTGAGCCCAAGTCGAGCACTTAACCAACTGAGCCACCCAGGTGCCCCTGCATTTTTCTTAACAGATGGCTTGGGGAAAGATATATGTGTGAGGGGGAATTTCATACAAACTTTGACTTTTTGGCTCTTTTGTCTTCTAAGATCCTACATTTCCATCTCTTGTTTATTTTTTCTTTTCACCACCCAGGCTTCAAAAGTCATTCTTCCCCTTTTTCTGGCATTTTTGTAAGGATGTTAGGACATACAGAAAAGTTTAAATAATTTTCCAGATAATACTCATATATTTATCACTTAGATTCTACAATTAACATATTATAACTTTTGCTTATTACATATTGGTGAAATTACCTATCCATCCATTAATCCATTTTATTTTTGATGAATTTCAAAGCAAATTGCCCACATGACTACATTTCCCCTTGAGTACTTTACCTTGAGTATCATTAAATAGAGGTCAATATTTCCTTATAATTTTTAAACTTTTTTTTTTTTTTTTTTTTTTTTTTTTACAGAAAGAGAGCACAAGCAGGGGAGGGGCAGAAGAAGAAGGAGAGAGAGAATCCCAAGCAGGCTCCATGACCAGCATGGAACCCAACCTAGGGCTCAAGCCCATGACCATGAGATCATGACCTGAACAGAAATCAAGAGTCAGGAGCTTAAGCTACTAGTAGAGCCACCCAGGCACCCCTCTTTACAATTTTTAATGTAAAATACACATTAAATGAAAAGCACAAGTATTTACTATATATTTGCTAAATTTTAATAATTGCATACATCTGTGTAACCTAAACTGCTATTGAGATATAGAACATCGTCATCACCCTAGACAGCTTTCTTATGCCCCTTCGCAGTAAATCCTCTACCCCTTACTCAACATTATTCTGATTTTTCCACCATGGACTAGTTTTGCCTGTTTTAGAATTTCCTATAATGAAACTATATGGTATATCCTCTTTTGTGTAGGTTTGTTTTACTCAGCATAATGCTTTTGAGATTCATCCATGTTCTTTTTATCAGTAATTCATTCCTTTTTATTTCTGGGTAGTGTTCTATTGTATGAATATGGCAGAGATTGTGTATTCTTCTGCTCATGAGTTTTTGGATTGTTTCCAATTTGAGGCTATTAGGTAAAAGCTGCCATGAATACTCTTGTGCAGGTATTTTTACATACATGTGCTTATTTCTATTGGGTAAATGTGAGGAGTGGAATTGATGAATCATAGGGTGAGGTCTCTTGAGTTTTATAAGAAACTGGAACATCTTTATCCAAAGTAGTTGTATAATTTTACACTCCCACCAATGGTGAAGGATTCTACTGATCTGAAGGCTTGCCAATATTTAATGTTGTCAGTCTTTTAAATTTTAACCATTTGCACACCTTCTTTGGTGAAATTCAAAACTTTGCCCAATTTTATTGTTATTCCTTTCTGTTGAGTTGTCAGAATTCACATATTTTGATACCATTCCTTTGTCAGATATAAGTCTGAAAATATTGATTCCTAGTCTGTAGCTTACCTATTCATTTTTATGTGTCTTTTGAAGAGCATAAACTTTCAATTTTGGTAGTCTAATTAATCAACTTTATCTCTTATGTTTAATATTTCCTTGACTGACCTAGGAAAATTTTGCCTATCATGAGGATATTCTAAGTTTCCCCCTTTTAAAAAAAATGTTTAATTATTTTTGAGAGAGAGAGAGGCAGAATGAGAGTGGGGGAAGGGCAGAGAGGGAGACACAGAATCCAAAGCAGGCTCCAGGCTCTGAGCTGTCAGCACGGAGCCCCATGTGGGGCTAAGGCTCATGAACCGTGAGATCATGATTTGAGCTAAGTCAGACATTCAACTAACTGAACCACCCAAGCACCCTGTAAGTTTCCCTTTAAAAAAGCTTCATGGTTTGGGGACCCCTGACTGGCTCAGTCAGTAAAGCATGTGATTCTTGATCTCTGGGTTGTGAGTTCAAGCCCCATGTTTTGTGTAGAGATTACTTAAAAATAAAATCTTTAAAATCTATATATAAATAAATAAAAATAAAAGCTTCATAGTTTTAACTTTTATGTTTAGGTCTATGATCCATCTCAAATTAAATACTATATATGCTGTGAGATAGGGGTTAATGTTTATTTTTTTTTCCATGTGAGTATCCAGTTATTCCAGTAATGTTTGTTGAAAATTTTCCTTTTCCCATTGGAATTTTCTGGCAACTTTGTTGAATCCCAAATTATAATATAAATTAAGTGTATATTTCTGGCTCTCTATTCTGTTCCAATCATCTATTTCATTATCTTTATTATAGTGTCAAACTCTCTTGATCCCTGTAATGTTATAATAACTTTTGAGATTGAGTAGTTAATTCCTCCAACTTTATTTTTCTTCAATTTTACTTTGTATATTCTATGTTTTTTTTCATTTCCATATACATTTTAGAATCAGTTTGTTTGTTAATTTCTATAATATGTGTGGGGGATTTTCTTTTTTTCTTTCATTGGGGGAGTCTGGGGGATTTTCATTAGGATTATATGAGAAGGAGAGAGAGACAAAGAGAGAGAGAGAGAATATCTGTAAATCAATTTGAGAAGACTAGATATCAACATCAACAATATTGAACCTTCCAACCCAGGAGTATTGTGTATCTCTCTGCTTATTTAGATCTCCTTTAATTTCTCTCAGTAAAGATTTGTGGTTTTTAGTGTATAGGTCTTGCACATCTTTAGTTAATTTATTTCCAAGTAGCTTGTGTTTTTGTTGCTGTTGTTGTAATGTAATTTTAAAAATTTCATTGCCAATTATTAGCTGTTGGTATATAAAAACACAATTGATTTTTAAAAATATTAACCTTATATACTATGACTGTAAAATTCATTTATTTGTTTTGTTAGTTTTTCTGTAGATTCCTTAAGATTTTCTCCGTAGGGACGCCTGGGTGGCTCAGTCAGTTAAACATCGACTACAGCTCAGGTCATGATCTCTAGGTTCGAGGGTTAGAGCCCTGCATCGGGCTCTGTGCTTATAGCTCAGAGCCTGGAGCCTGCTTCAGATTCTGTGTCTCCCTCTCTCTCTGCCCCTCCCTGCTCATGCTCTTTCTCAAAAATAAACATTAAAAAAAAAAAAAGATTTTCTCTGTAAATGATCATGCCATTTGAAAACTGAGTTTTACTTTCTCCTTTCTGATCTTTATATCTTTCATTTCATTGTTTTGCCTTATTAGAATGGCTAGGACTTCCAATACAATGCCAAATAGAAGTAGTAGAAGTGAGCATCTTTGCCTTGTTCCTGATCTTAGGGGGAAATATTAAATATTTCATCATTAATATTAGTTGTCAATTATTCAGAGATGCCCTTGATCACTCTTATTTCCTCTATTTCTAATTTGCTGAGAGTTTTTGTCAGGGCAGAGTATTGCATTTCCTTTCTAAAACATAACCCTCCTCTCCTAGAAGCAACGCTTTTCAAAGCTGCCACCTAGAGTCCCATAAACTATAATGTCCTTTCCTTTTACAGTGCTCTGATCTGCTAGGACAGTTCTTCAGCATTTAACATTTTTAAATGGCCTCAATGACATGTAATTCACATACTATACAATTCACCCATTTAAACTGTACAATTCAGTGGTTGTTAGTGTATTCACAGATAAATGGTCACCATAATTTTAGAACATTTTCATCACCTTAAGAAGAAACCCAGTATTCTTTACCTATCATTCTGTTTTTCTTCCATTCCCTGTCCTCAGCCCTAAGCAACAACTAATTGACTTTCTGTCTCTATACATATTCCTATTCTGTATTTTCTCATGAATGGAATAGAATGTGGTCTTTTGTGACTTCTTTAATTTGGCATAATGCTTCCATATATCAGTATGTAGCATATACCATTACTTCATTTCTTTTTTATGGCCAATATTTAATTGTATGGAATATACTACATTGTGTTAATCCGTTCATTCACTGATGGATGATAGGTTGTTTGCACCTTTTGACTATCGTGAATAATGCTTCTATAAACATTCACATACAAGTTTGTGTGAACATGTGTTTTTACTTCTCTTAATCTATTCCCTTCTGTTTAATTGTTTGAGGCGGGACTATTTTTACGTTCCCAGCAACAGAGTTTCAGGGTTCCAATTTCTCCACAACCTCACCAAATATTGTTATCTGACTTTTCAATTCTAGCCATCCCACTGGGTGCGAAGTGGTATCTCATTGTGGTTTTGATTTGCATTTTCTTGATGACTAATGATGTTGAGCATTGTCTCATGTGCTTGTTTGACATTTTTGTACCTTCTTTGGAGAACTGTCTACTCAGATCCTTTGCCCATTTTTTAACTGGGTCATTTTTCTTGTTATTATTGTGTCATAAGTGTTATTTGTATAGTCTAGATAAAATTCCCATATCAGATGTGATTTGCAAACATTTTCTTGCATTCTCTAAGTTGTCTTTTCACTTTCTTGATAGTGTCTTTTGGAACTCAAAAGTTTTAAGTTTTGATGAAGTCCAACCTACCTATTTTTTTCTTTTACTGTTTGTACTTTTGGTGTCATAGTTAAGAATGCCTTATCAAATCTGAGGTCATGAAGAACTTTTTTACTTTTTTATTGTGGTAAAATATACATAAATTTAGCATTTCAACCTTTTTTTAAGTGTACATTTCAGTGGCATTAAGTACATTCACACTGTTGTGCAACCATCACCACTATCCATCCATAAAACTTTATCATCATCCCAAACTGAAACTCAGTCTGCTTCTAAGTCCCTGGTAAACACTGCCTTCTGTCTCTATGCATTTGACTACTCTAGGTACCTCATGTAAGTAGAATCATAAATCTTTGTCTTTTTTTTATCTGGTTTATTTAACTTAGCATAACATCTTCAAGGACTATTCATGCTGTAGAATACATCACAATTTCATTATTTATTAAAGCTAGATAATACTCCATTGTATGCATACACATTTTGTTGATAAACTCATCTATTGGACATTTGGTTTATTTCCATCTTTTGGCTATTTTGAATAATGCTACAATGAACACTCTTGTACGAATATCTGTCAAGCACCTGCTTTCAACTCTTTTGTGTCTAAACACAGAAGGAGAATTGCTGGATCAAATGGCAAATCAATGCTTACTTTTTTGAGGAACTGAACGATCATTAGGATTTACTCCTATATTTTCTTCTGAGTTTTATAGTTTTTACTTCTATGTTTGTCTTTGATCCACGTTGAGTGAATTTATATTCATGGTGTGAGGTAAGGTTCCAACTTTATTCTTTTGTATGTGACTATGCAGTTGTCCCATCCCCATTGTTTAAAAGGCTATCCCCCCCCCCCCCCCCCAACCCCGGAATGGTGTTGGCACCCTGGCAAAGAATCAGTTGACCATAGATGTGTGAGATTATGTCTGGATTCCCAATCCATTACACTGATGTATATATCTGTCCTGGTGCTAATAAGTTTTAAAATTGGGCAGTGTCAGTCCTCCTACTTTATTCAGGATTTTTCAGGATTGTTTTGGCTATTATGATTCCTTCAAAATTCCATGTGAATTAGAATCAGCTCATCAATTTCTATAAAGAAGTCAGCTGGGAGGGATTCTGTTAGTGATTATACTGAATCTGTAGATCAGTTTGGGGAGTACTGCTATCTTAACAATATTAAGTCTTTTGATCCATTTATTTAGACCTTTCTTTCAACAATGCATTGTATTTTTTAAGTATAAGCTTTGCACTTCTTTTATTAAATTTATTCCTAATACTTTATTCTTTTTGATACTATTGTAAAAGAAAGTGATTTCTTAATTTCACTTTCAATTGATCCTTGCAAGTATATAAAAATATAATCCATTCTTGTATATTGATCTTTATCTTGCAACCTTGCTGAACTAATTTATTCTTTTTTTTTAATGAAATTTATCGTCAAATTGGTTTCCATACAACACCCAGTGCTCATCCCAATAGGTACCCTCCTCAATGCCCATCACCCACTTTCCCCTCCCCCCAACCCCCCATCAACCCTCAGTTTGTTCTCAGTATTTAACAGTCTCTTATGGTTTGCCTCCTTCCCTCTCTGTAACTTTTCCCCCCATCCCCTCCCCCCTGCTCTTCTGCTGAGTTTCTCAGAACCCACATATGAGTGAAAACATATGGTATCCGTGTTTCTCTGCCTGACTTATTTTACTTAGCATAACACTCTCCAGTTCCATCCACGTTGCTACAAATGGCCAGATTTCATTCTTTCTCATTGCCAAGTAGTATTCCATTGTATATATAAACCACACCTTCTTTATACATTTATCAGTTGATGTACATTTAGGCTCTTTCCATAAATTGGCCATTGTTGAAAGTGCTGCTATAAACATTGGGGTACAAGTGCCCCTATGCATCAGCACTCCTATATCCCTTGGGTAAATTCCCAGCAGTGCTATTGCTGGGTCATAGGGTAGATCTATTTTTAATTTTTTGAGGAATCTCCACACTGTTTTCCAGAGCGGCTGCACCAGTTTGCATTCCCACCAGCAGTGCAAGAGGGTTCCTGTTTCTCCACATCCTCTCCAGCATCTATAGTCTCCTGATTTGTTCATTTTAGCCACCCTGACCGGCGTGAGGTGGAATCTCAGTGTGGTTTTGATTTGTATTTCCCTGATGAGCAGTGACGTTGAGCATCTTCTCATGTGCCTGTTGGCCATCTGGATGTCTTCTTTAGAAAAGTGTCTATTCATGTCTTCCGCCCATTTCTTCACTGGATTATTTGTTTTTTGGGTGTGGAGTTTGGTGAGTAATTTATAGATTTTGGATACTAGCCCTATATCCGATATGTCATTTGTAAATATCTTTTCCCATTCCATCAGTTGCCTTTTAGTTTTGTTGATTGTTTCCTTTGCAGTGCAGAAGCTTTTTATCTTGATGAGGTCCCAATAGTTCATTTTTGCTTTTAATTCTCTTGCCTTTGGAGATGTGTCAAGTAAGAAATTGCTACGGCTGAGGTCAGAGAGGTTTTTTCCTGCTTTCTCCTAATTTATTAGTTCTAAAAGGCCTTCAGTGGCTTCTTTAGGATTTTCAAAATACTACATCAAGTTATCTATGAATAGAAATAGTTTTACTTCTTCCTTTCCAATCTGAATGCCTATTATTTCTTATTTCAGTTGTTTAATTGCCTTGGACAGAACTTCCTGTACAATATTGAATAGAAGTGGTGAGAGCATACATCCTTGTCTCATTCCTGATCTTAGGGGAAACTACCCAGTGTTTCACCATTAAGTATGCTGCTACTTGTGGGGGTTTTTGTAGATGTTCTTTATTAAGTTGAAGAAATTCCCTTCTATTTCTAGTTGAGTATTTTTAATCATCAAGGTATTTGGATTTTGTCAAATGCCTTTTTCTGCATCTATTAAGATTATCATGTGATTTTTGTTTTTATTCTATTGAATGATGTATTACATTAGTTGATTTTCAATTTTAAGCCAACCCTGCATTACTGGGATAAAAGCCATTGGCCAGAGTGTATACTTCATTTTACATGTTTGTTGGATTTGGTTTGCTGGTATGTTCTTGAGGATTTTTGACTCCATATTTATTTATTTATTTATTTATTTTTAAATATTTTTTTTAACGTTTATTTATTTTTGAGACAGAGAGAGACAGAGCATGAACAGGGGAGGGTCAGAGAGAGAGGGAGACACAGAATCTGAAACAGGCTCCAGGCTCTGAGCTCTCAGCACAGAGCCCGACGCGGGGCTCGAACTCACGGACCGTGAGATCGTGACCTGAGCTGAAGTCGGAGGCTTAACCGACAAGCCACCCAGGTGCCCCTTGACTCCATATTTATAAGAGATAATGGGCTGAAGGATTCTTGTCCTGTCTTTGTCTGATTTTAGCATTGGAGTAATACTTGCCTCAGAAGGATTTGGGAAGCGCCAGTGCCTCTTCTAGTTTTGGAAGAGTTTGTGAAGAACTGGTATTGATTCTTTGAATGTTTGGTAGAACTCAACAATGAAGCAATCTAAGCCTTGGCTTATCTCTGTGGTTACTTTTATAAAATTATTTAATCTTTTTATTTGTTATAGATCTATTAAGATGGTCTATTTTTAGCTTGAGTCAGTTTCAGTAGTTTGTGTGCCAGCACACTCCAAAATACATTCCCCTTTCCATTATTTGTTGGCAAACAGTTGCACATAGCATTCCTTTAAAGTCCTTTTTATATCTGTAAGATTGGTAGTAATGTCCCACTTTCATTTCTGATTCTAATAATTTGAGTCTTCTTTTTTTCCTTTGTGACACTAGTTAAAAGTTCACCAGTTATATTGATCTTTACAAAGGGCCAGATTTTTGTTTCAGATCTTTATTTTCTATTCTCTATTTTATTTTTTTTCTGCTCTGATCTTTATTATTTCCTCCCTTCTACTTAACAGATTTAGTTTGTTCTGCGTTTTCCAGTGTTTTAAGGTTGAAGTTTAGATTATTGATTTCAGATATTCCCCCCTCCTCTCCCGGTAATGTAGGCACTTATAAATACAAATTTGTCTCTAAGCACAGTTTTAGCTGTATCTCATAAATTTTGGTATATTGTGCCTTGATTTTTACTCATTGCTAAGTATATTCTGATTTTCCATTTGATTTCTTCTTTGACCTATTGGGTATTTAGGACCACTAAATCATTTAGAATATATATATTTTTATGTTTCCATTGCTATTTCCATTCTTTGGATGATTACTTATGAAATTTTTAACATGCATATTAAACATTCATGTGTAACAATGTCTCATACCATCACTTCAAAAATATAAAAATGTCAGAACATTATTCCTGATCATTTTCCTCCAAAACTCTATGCTATTGCTATCCAATATCTTACTTTAGTCCTTTTTTAAAATGTGTATTTATTTATTTACTTACTTACTTACATATTGAGAGAAAGAGAGAGAGAATCCCAAGCAGGCTCCACACTGTCAGTACAGAGCCCAACTTGGGGCTTGATCTCATTAGCTGTGAGACCATGACCCGAGCCAGAATCAAGAGTTGGGCGCTTAACCAACTGAGCCACCAGGGCCCCACTTTAGTCCTTGTTTTTAACATCACAAATTAGGCATTAATGTTGTTCTTGTTATACCAACCATTTTTTAAACTATATTTACATATACATTACTAGTTTGTTCATTACTCTTCCTAAAGTATATCATTTTAGAATTTGGTTTAGTAAGAGAATGATAAAGGTAAACTCTTAATTTTTGTTTTATCTCTAAATGTCTTTATTTTCATTCTTGAAAGATGGTCAGCTGGGTTAACAGTTACTCTTCTAGAATTTGTAGATATTATTTCATGAATTTTTATTCACTTAATATATTTTACTCATTATTATATAATTACAACATGCAATGAATAAAAATCAATATACCAAAAATTTTTGTAATTATTATATAATGTTATATTGTAATAATATTCTTATTTCATTAATTTTATTTCTTTGCAGAGTATCACTTCTTTCTGTCTTCCTGCTTTTAAGATCTGCTTTTAGTCTCTTTTATTATACAATTGCACTCTGATGTGTTTAGGTATTTCATCAGTCCTAGAAAATTCTTGTCAAATAGTACCTTTGTTCCATTTTCCCCAATCTTTTCTGGGACTCTAATTACACTTATTTGAGATCTCATTCTGTCCTCTACTTCTAATTGTTTTAAATTTAAAATGTTTTTCCACATAAAAAAATCTTCATTGTTTCCACTTGGTCCACAGTTTAGAACAATGTCTGGGAAGTATATAAGCAACTGTTCTGGTGACAGGTGGAATCCCCAAGGCCAGGGACTGAGCAGTGCCCCTCCAAGGCCACTGAATTCAGGAGGTCTCTAATTATGCCTGAGAGTGAGTCTTTCAAAGAGGTACTACCCAAGCCTGTTCTATGGAGATTGTTCAGGCGGAAGCCCATCTTCTTGACGAGTTTCATGTCCTGCTTTAGAAAGTGGTTCTTCAGGAAGTAACAGATAAGAGGGACTGTACTGGCAGAGCACAGAAGATGCAGATCTACCAGTCCAGCTTTAGTTTCTTCTCTAGAACCATGCAGGCCTCCAAGGCATACAACGTGTATCTGGACTCATATTGAGATGACTCCTGCTATTCTCAAAGAAGGCATGTCACCACACTGGTTTTGCAAGGAGGCATTTGGTGCTTTTGTGTTTACACCTTCCCAACTCACAGATGACACACATTGTTTAAAGTCACACTGTTTTGATTAAAATAATAGCCCAGAGAGAGTTAGGTGTTAGAGGTTTGCAAATGCAAGTCAGCCAGGTAGTGGATAGTGGTCCTGACCTCATTTCAATAATTCTGAAGTATCTGGTGCCTTTTTTGGATATAGGCACTAACCACAAAATACAGTGTTATCAGTGCTGTTAGCCAATTCTTTTGCCAGTACCACACTGTTTTGATTACAGTATTTCATAGAAAGACTTGAAATCAGGTAATGTCAGTCTGCTGATATTGCTCTTCTTGTTCAATATTGTGTTAGTTATTCTTGGTCTTTTGCCTTTCCATATAAACTTTAGTATCAGTTTGTCTGTATCCAAAAATAACTTGGCTTGGATTTTGATTGGGATTGTGTTTACTCTATAGATCAAGTTGTGCCTTCTTAAATATAGAGCCTTCCTTTCCATGAACATGGAATATCCCACCATTCATTTAGATTGTCTTTGACTTGTTTAACAGTTTTATAGTTTTCCTCAGATAGACTGTGTATATATTTTGTGAGACTTATACCTAAGTATTTTATTTTGGGGGTGCCAATGTAAATGGTATTGTTTTAATTTCACATTCCAATTGTTTATTCATGGTATACAGCAAAGCAATTGATGTTTGTATATTAACTTTCTATCCTGCAACCTTATAACAGTTTATTAGTTCCAGAAGTTTTTCTGTTTCTTTTTGTGGGGTCATTTGTTTTGTCATTTCTTTGGGATTTTCTACATAGTCATGTCATTGGGGGAAAATGTTTTATTTCTTCCTATGTCAGGGAAAAATAATATATCTATATATTTATACATCTAGATATATAGATATACACACATATACCTTTCACTGTCACATTGCATTAGCTAAAACTTCCAGTCAGATGTGGAATACAAGTGGTGACAGGAGAGATCCTTGCCATGTTCCTGATCTTAGCAAGAAAGTTCCTCATTATTAAGTATGATATTAACTGTAGATTTTTGTTGTTGTATTTGAGTAAATTTCCCTGTATTCTTGGTTTGCTGCGAATGTTCATCTGGAATTGTCTTGGATTTTGTCAAATGCTTTTTCTGCATCTATTGCTATGAGCATATGACTTTTCTTCTTTAGCCTGTTGATGTGATAGATTTCATTAACTCAACCAGCCTTGCAAACTTGGGATAAATTCCACCTGGCCATAGTCTACTTGTATATGGTCTTTATTGCTGAATTGTATTTGCTAAAACTTTGAGGATTTTTGCCTCTATATTCATGAAGAATATTGGTCTGTAATTGTTTGTGTTTTTACTCTCTTTGTTGGTTTTGGTATCACGGTAATAAATTGGGGGGTTTCCCTCCTCTTCTATTTTCAGGAAGATATCGTATAGGCATGGTGTTAATTCTTTCTTAAACAGTTGATAGAATTCTCCAATGAAACCATTTGGATCTTAAGATTACTTTGTTAGATTTATAAAATTATAAATTCAATTCTCTTAATAGTTATATGGTTAAATAATATATTTTATATTGGATGAGTTCTAGTAGTTTCTATTTTTTGAGGAACTGCTTCATTTAAGCTAAGTTGCCCAATATACGTGTCAATTATTTGCAGTATTCTATTATCCTTTTAATGTCTGCTGGGTCTGCAGTGATATCCCTTATTTCATTCTTCATATTAATAGTTTGAGTATTCCCCTATTTTTTCTTTCAGTTTTGTGAGAGGTTTGTCAATCTTTTGGATCATTTCAAAGAACCAGCTTTCTGTTTCATTTGAGTTTCTCTATTGATTTTTGATCTCATACTTCATTCAATTCTACTCTTCATTAATTTTTGCATTCCGCTTGAGTTTATATTGTCTTCCCTTAATTTCTTGGAACTTAGATTGATTTGAGATCTTTCCCTTTTTCTAATGTATACATTCAGTGACTTGAATTTTCCTTTCAGTACTGCTTTAGTTGTGTCCCACAAATTTCTATACATTTTTTTTCCATTCAGTTCAACATTTTTCTTTTTTAATTTCCCTTGAGAACTAAATCCATGGGCTATTTAGACGTGTGTTACTTCCTAAGTGTTTGGAATTTTTTCTTTACGTTATTGATTTCTAGTTGATTCCATTGCATCAGGGGACACATTTTATATGATTTCAATTCTTTTAAATCCCTTGAGGTTTGATTTTGGTCTAGGAATGTTCTTAGTATATATTCTATAGGTACTTGAAAAGATTGTGTATCTATAAGTGTCATTTAGATTTTGTTGACTGATGGGATAATGTAGTTGAGTTCTATATCTTCGCCGATTTTCTACCAAATTGTTCTATAATTGTTGAGAGAGGAGTTTTGAAGTCATTAACTGTAATTGTAGTTTTGTCTATTTCCCTTCGTTTCTGTCACTTTTTTTCACATATTTTGTGCATAAATATTTAGCATTGCTGTCTTATGGGTGGATTGACACTTTTATCATTATGTAATATCCCTCTGTCTCTAATACTCTTTCCTCTAAAGTCAACTTTGATATTAATATAGCTATGTCTGCTTTCGTTTGCAAGGTGTGTCTTGTATGCCATCCTTCAACTTTCAACCTACTTATTATATGTGAAGTGAATTTCTTATAGAAACATTGTTCATTTTTTGGGTCATATGGCTTTTTATCCACCCTGCCAATCTCATTTACATTTAATATCTTTATAGTTAATGTAACTATGATGTGTTAGTGTTTAAGTGTGCCATTATTTTTTATTTTCTGGCAGTTCTCTGTTTAACATTTTTGTTTTCTTTTCCTGCTTATTCGTAGGTTAATTGAGCATTTTTTAGAAGATTCCATTTTGATATATCTATAGTGTTTTTGAGTGTACTTCTTTCTATAGTCTTTTGAATAGTTGCTGTGGTATTACATTATAAATATATATCTTATCCAAGTCTATTGATGTCAACATTTTACCAGATTGAGTGAACTATAAAAACCTTGTCTCTATACTCCTTTACCTTCCCATTTGTAATTCTTAATTATTCCCTGTACCTACATAAAAAACCACAATAGGTAGGTTTTATGTTTTACTTTAACAAATTTAACTTAGAAAACTGAAGTGTGTTGTATTTACCCATAGTTTTATTCTCTATGTTCTCCATGATGTTCCAAAATTCCTTCTTTTATTATTCCCTTTTTGTTTTAAAATTTCCTTTAGTCATTCTTTGAAGGCAGATCTGCTGGAAACAAATTCTCTTAGTTTACTTTCATCTGAGAACATCTTGGTTTCTTCTTCATTCCTAAAAGATATTTTCCCTGGATATACAATTCTGCATTGACAGTTTTCTTTCAGCACTTGGTAAGTATTGTGCTACTTCCTTCTGGCCTTTGTTGTGCCTAATGAGAAATTTGTCATTTGGTTTGTGTATGTCTTACAGTCTATGTGTCATTTTTTGCTGCTTTTGAGAAATTTTCTTTTTCTTTGATTTTCAGACGTTTCATTATGATGTGTTTTGGTGGGGATTTGGGGTTTTATCCTGTTTGGAGTTCACTGAGCTTCTTGGCTATCTTGCAAAATCTGGGATATTTTTAGAAATTATTTTTTCAAGTATTTTATCACCCCCACCCTCTTCCTCTTCTCCTGATTTGGTTATATGCTATACATGTCCCTTGGGCTCTATTTATTTTTTCAGCCTATTTTCTCTCTCTTGTTCAGACTGGCTAATTTCTATTGCTATATCATCAAATTCTCTCTTTCCTCTATTTTCTCTATTCCGCTGTTGAACTCATCCATGGAGTGTTTTTTAAATTATTATTATTTTAATTTCAGTTATTTTATCTTTTGGTTCTAAAATTTCCACTTGGGGGGTGCCTGGGTGGCTCAGTCACTTAAGCGGCTGACTAAAGCTCAGATCATGATCTCACTGTTTGTGAGTTCGAGCCCTGCATTGGGATCTGTGCTGACAGCTCAGAGCCTGGAGCCTGCTTCAGATTCTGTCTCCCTCTCTCTCTGCCCCTCCCCTGCTCGTGCTCTCAAAACTGAATAAATGTTAAGAATAAATAAAAAAATAAAATCTCCACTTGATTTTTCTTGTATCTTCTCTTTGTTGTGACTTTTTCATTTATATCAAGAGTGTTTGTAATTGTTTGTTAGAGCATTTTTATGACAAGCTGAGATCTTTCTGGACCTTGGAATAATAAGTGATATTTCATTGAAAGTTGAGCACTTTGGATATTATGTTATGAGATTCTGATCTCATTAAATCTTGTGTTTTAGCCCTTCCCCCCGATACCACTCCAGTTGGGAAGCAAGGCACTGCCTCAATAGAGCCAAGTGAAGATGGAAGTTTGGGTTTTCCTCTCTATTTTGAGTGACATACAGAGAGAAGGGAGGCTCCTTGGCACTCCTGGGAAGAAGTTGGAGTTCAGGCTCCACCATAGGCTATGGTGACATAATTCTGGTTTGGAAGGGGAGCACCTTGTATCCTCACTTCCCCATGTATCCTCCACTGAATGCAGGATGGTGGGTGGAAGTGTGTGAGTGGCCTCACAGTTCTGAAAGTGAAGAAAAGTCCTGACTCTGTTAGGCTTATTTGATCACTTAATGTGAAGGGGGAGGGCACCTAACAGCAAAGGGGAGTGGAGCCTCATTATTTCTAGGTGGAGGCAAAAGTCCAGTATCCTCATGTGTTCTCCACTCACACTGCACTGGGGAAAGAATCTCTTACAACCCACATGATTGAGGCACATTGTTAGAATCTGGAAAGGGTGGAAGTCTAGGCTCTACACATTATCATTGCTGGTACTGGCTCAGTTTTTTCTGTGGTGTTTGGCTAGAGTAGAGCAGTTATGACATAAAAGTTTTTTGTCTTGTTAGGCTGCCCCTTTCCTGGTCCTTTGGCTACAGAGAGCAGGCTTTTCTTGGGCCTTTCTTTACTTGCACTAAGAATTTCCAGGGAACTCACTACTGTATCGTTCCTTGGTTCCAAGGACTCCCTTAGCCAGTCTTGTCTTCTCTTCCACCTTTCAGTGTCCTCTTATGTTTGTTTTATGTATCACATTCAGGGTTTACAGCAGTACTTAGCAGAAAGAAAAGGGAAAAGTCTGTCTACTCCATATTTTGGAATAAGAAGGTCTTTCTCTATTATTAGTGTCAGGATACTGTGGTAATTAATGTTTTTTAGAAACATTGATTTACAGATGAAACAATGTCTGGGATTAACTTAAAAATAATTTGGGGGTGGGTAATGGGTAGAGAGACAAAGCAAATGAGATTAGCTATGAATTGGTAATTGTTGAAGATGGATGATGTATGTATGGAGATTCATTACTCTATTTTATTTTTGTATATGTCGAAATTCTCCTTAAAAAGAAAGCCATTTCCTGACCACCCAGTCTAAGTCATATTATAGGCTCTTATCTATGCTCTCCAATACAGTATAAATGTGATAAGAAGGACCAGTCTATCTTGGTCATAATTACAGCTCCAAAGCTTAAAAGTGACTGGCATAGAGTTGGCATTCAAATTACCATGTTTCCTCAAATATAAGATGCCACAGATGATAAAATACCTTTATTTTATGTATTAAAAAAACCCACAAGTTAAATTATGACATAGCATCAATTTTTAAAAGTATTTGAATTTCAGATGCTACAGTGTGGGGGAAAAATGCTCATTTTCTAATTAACGAAGTATGGCATTTGTAGAATAAAGACTCAGTGAGGTCAAGATAATGATGAAAATGCTTCACAAGTATTCAAGATGAGGGTATATTTCTGAAGGTTTAATCAATTTTGCAGTGAATGTATTTCTTCCCAAATATTGAAAATTTATGTCCTAGTTTATAGGTTATGGTTACAAACTTTAACAGAAAATCCAACATTCTGACATGATGGTCTCCACCCTTGCACCACCACGGATCCCTTTTATTATTTTATCCCCAAGGTCACCATATTTTGAAATATTTTGATATCAAGTAAAACTCATTCGCTAAGCTAATTTTCTTCATTTTTCATAGATTAAATGTGTAGTATTCAAACAGAGGTGATATAATCTCAGCTAAAATAAAAGAAACTTGACCTTTTACCTACCCTACATGGACTCACTACAGGGAAAAGTACATTTTCATTAGGAAATCTACCTTTTAGTTTCCAGTGCTACTTTCTCAGAATCCAAGAACTGAGATGGCAGGTGCTGGATGGCAGCTCCTGTATTAAGTCAAGAGAGGATACTAAGGTAGCCAGCCCATCTTAATGTTACACTGTAAGTTAGCCCATTTGTTTACACATTTCTCTGACACAGGAAACTGTGTAAAGGAGTTCAACGCTACAGTGAACTGACATGGTGCAGGGTCTATTCAAGTTTCTAAACTGACAGCACAAAAATTCAATTGTTTTTTCTAGGATGAACTAGAACAGAGTAGTGAGAAGAAAATACAATCTGTGGAGTTTTAGATCACTTCCCCTTTGTGTGTCAACTTAGATCTGAGTGCAGAGGGCAAGTCATTCATCTTTGCACCCTGAGCAGAAACTTCAGTGGATACTCACAGAAGACACCTGTGTCTATGAATATGTGAATGGATGGAAGGACAGTGGTCCTCAGAACCTTCAAGACATCTTCCCAGACCCTGATTTGAGCTCTCTTAGAAGATGGGAATTAGGAAAAGGGAATGTACACCAGGAAACATTACCTTAGAAACCTGGAAGGGATGAAAAACTAATGCAGCCAGAATTCTCTTTACCTTTGGAAAGTTCCTCATGCCAGTGACTAACTCTACATTCTTAACACCTAATGTGGAATAACAAATCTATATGTAAAAATTTTCACCAAATGCTTAAGACACACTCTACAATTTTAAGAGACTCTTCTTTTTTTTAGTGTTTATTTATTTTTGGGAAGAGAGCCACAGAGAGAGTGAGTGCAAGCGGGGGAGGGGCAGAAAGAGAGGGGAACAGAGGATCTAAAGCAGGCTCCACGCTGACAGTAGAGAGACCAATGTGGGACTCGAACTCACAAACTGTGAGATCATGACCTGAGCCAAGGTCATACACTCAACTGACTGAGCCACCCAGGTGCCCCCAATTTTAAGAGACTCTTAATAATAGAGAACAAACTGAGGGTTGATGGAGGGAGGTGGGAGGGGATGGGCTAGATAGGTATTAAAGAGGGTATTTGTGATGAGCACTGGGTGTTGTATGTAAGTGATGAATCACTGAATTCTACTCCTAAAACCAATATTGCATGGTATGCAAACTAAAATTTAAATAAAAAAATAAAATAAGAGCATGCACATGAACATCTTAAATGTAGCATAATTATTTGAGAAAAAAGAGGTAGTAACAAGGGGGTCAGAATTTCTTTATTCTCATCCTACAAAAATCATGTAAACAATAGCACAGAGCTCTCCTTATTCCCAAGTTCAAAATCATCATTACATGGTAACCCTATATTTAAAATAAACAGTCAGGGAAAATAAAACCAGTTATCAGGCAAACACAGCAGTTTTGGATGTCTTGTATGGGAAACTTTCTCCTTTGGAGGTTCAGTAGATCTGTGTGGGAATCTGATGATGGGGGACAAAGGACACTCTGTCATAGGCGCAGAGAACAGCGGTGGCTCAGTGGATTTTAGTAGTTTGTTCCAATAAGTATTCATTCGGACCCCCTTCCAGCCCCCAAACAAGAACAGGATTATATATTTGAACTCAAGTGCCAGCAATGGCTGGTCTTTCCCTTACCTCCAAAAACAACGGATTGGAGCAGATCCACAAGCCTGAAAGAAGAAAGTACAGGACTTCTAAACTTTACTTATCATTAAAGCAGACATACTAGGATTCAGGTTTTCCTTACATCAGAAAAAAGCCATAAACATGCAGCCACACAGATTGGAAAAGACCAAAACAAAACAAAACAAAACAAAACAAAACCAAACAAAAAAAAAAAAAAAAAAAAAAAAAAAAAAAAAAAAAAAAAAACAACCCCCCCCCCAAAAAAAAAAAAAACAGGCGAGAATCTATACAACTGCTTCTCTTCCTGTTGAAGTTTTTAAGAACGCAACCCAGCTAATTTTTGCTCCATCATATTCTTGCAGTGGGACAGCTTAATCAGTATTTGGTTTCCAAAGCAATAAATATTGGTTAAACACCTGGCAAGGCAATCATGAAGCCTGGTTAGATCTCCTTTCAATCTCCCCTTTGAGTACCAATTTGGGTCTGCCTGCCCTTAATGTCACTTCAACCAGCAAGAAAAGAAATAATTCTCTCAGAGATATTTTAATGCACCCCACTGATAACGTCATTCATTATGAAGAATAACTTATAGTAGGAACTTGGTAGAGAACAACAGTGTCAGAGCCTTTGCTCAGTCAGGTGTCTGCCAGAGATGATAGAGTAAGTTTCCTTTCACAAAGAACTTCTGGAGGTTGAGATGATGGTATTCCCTAACCTCTGGGCATCTGTTAGTCCATTGGAAAAATGGGCTAAAATATGCAAAGCAACTAGCACAGTATGTTATTACATACAGTAATACATACAGGAGGTGCTCCATAAATGTTTCCTGGTCAACTATAAAGACTGAAATTTATTGAGTACCAACTATGTGCCAGACCCCACGAACACTTCTTTATATACACTATTCCCTAATAAGTGCTAATAGCCCATTTTCTAGATGAGTTAAATAAGGCTCAAATATTAAATTTATTTAGAGAATTAGCAAGATACATGGCTAACACTGGAACCTAATTTGTCTGATTTAAAATCTCAAATTTTTTCCATGACTCCACATTGCTTCCTTAAACCGTTACTTCATTTCAGTGAGCTAGACAGAAAGTGTAAAGCAAGTGAGCTATATTAACAACATAAGAATTCTAAACTAAAAATACCATTTCATGCCTCAATAGATGAAAGGGAAGGTAAACAACATGAAGGAAACAATAAGCCCCCAATAAAAGAGAATAAAAAGGTGCAGTTAAATGTCTTAGAACAGACACACGTTAATTAGAAGTCTGATTTTTTCCCTCTTTTTATAGAGGGCATTCCTCCTGCCTCAAAAAATGGACATTAGTTCTCTTTACATTCCCTTTGATTAAACTGTCCCAATCCCCGAATGTACTGGGACAGAGTGGGCAGGTCTTCTTCTTTGAAGGCCCTCAAAAGAGTGAGGCACTCAGGTAGATGGCCAAGTCACTAAGCCCGTTCATCAATAAGAGTTGAGTCTTAGAGTCTATGTTCTGGAATATTAGGCTGGGTGGTCTTACCTGGATTTAATGATTTCTCTACCACATGAACCTTCCTATACTGCTCCTGTATTGTTTTAAAGAACTGTTCACTTAGTCTTGGAGCTGGGTAAGAGGAAATGATATGGAGACAGAAAAAAGAAATGAAATATAACTATGAATGCTTAAACAAAGCTCAGAATGGGTTGGGAAGGAAAGAGAAGACTTTAGCATCAGTAGAAATAAAGCCAGACACCTTGGATTTAGGGAGATGTTTAAAAATCTTAGTACTATGGTAAAGAACTTCATTAATGACAAGTGGCTGCTGTCAGGTGCCAAATTCTGAATAAAAAGAGTTGCAGACATTGGCCACAGCCCCATATTTTCCTGCCAATACTGACACCAGGAGTTTGGACCATCTACCAAAATTCCTTACTACTAGGATTGGACCTCCAATAGCGTTTTCTGACAGTTGACTATAAACTAGAACTTCAACAGTAATAGGTTAGAACTATTTTAGAAATATGAATAAGTGCTTTGTGATTAAACTCTACTCTCAAAACAGAATCGACTTTTATTGAAACCTCTGAAAGACATTATTATTTGTTTGCCACCAGCTTTAAATGGATACAACTGTAAATAAATGATTTTAAACAGAGCCCCTGATAAAGCCTAAACCTAATCATTTCCTATAATTCCAGTTTTATTAGGGTGTTATGTGCTTGCAAACAGACACACTTAAAGAACATATATTTATATACATATAAAATATAGATGATATGGGAGTTTCTGACAAATGATTTGTTAATGAAAATTTATTAACTATGTAATCATTGAATACCAGAGAAACTTTAATATATACA
Source organism: Panthera uncia (assembly GCF_023721935.1). Lineage (NCBI taxonomy): Eukaryota > Metazoa > Chordata > Mammalia > Carnivora > Felidae > Panthera > Panthera uncia. The sequence continues at coordinate 45,788,076 of NC_064818.1, forward strand.
AATCGTGTGAGTTCTCCGTTCCTAAACTTTGGTTATATGAATATGCCTCAAGCACCAGAGAACAAACAATAATTCTAATTTGAAAAGAAAAAAAATCCCAAGAAGCAAAAAAAGCCTTCAACTCCCTTTGTTCTTTTCTTTTTAAAACGCCATTTGGGGAAACTCTTTTATTCTACATTTCCTTCCATCTTGGTCAGTTTCCAAAAAACAGTATTAATAAAAATTGAACAGGGAAAAAAGTATAGACAAACCATTTTAGATAAAGGTGATGTCTCAAAAGAACTATATCTGGAAATTATTCTGTCTTAAATACAAAATCGTTTTGACCTAGGAGATTTACATTATGTAACATGTATAAAAAAATCCTCAACTCTTAATTTTCAAAATTCAAAAACTCAGGCAACACAATCTTAACAAGAGTTGGGGGTGAAAGGCTTACAGGGAGATCTTTAGCAAACCCAGTTAAAAAAGTTCTTGGTTTTCAACTTCTTCCCTGGCATCTGCTAGCTGCAGAGGCAATGTGCATAATATATAGGCATCAAAAGAGACCTGATGGACTGAGCACAGCCCTTCATGGGATTTCACAGGAAATCTGATGGGCAAAAGAAAGAAAAGCTGAAGAATGAAGACTGAAATAGAAAAAAATGGAAACAAAATATATCTAAGCATATGTAAGTTAGGATGGAGGGGGCTTACATGTACAAACTGACAACTGCATATGTGTGGAAGGGACTGCATCCTTGCCCACAAACTGGATTATATACACATTTATATTAAATTAAGTCAGTTCGTATATTACACCTGACAATTCAAACAGGATGTTTCTGGTGAGAGGTGGAAGGAGGTTCTATTTACTCAGTTCCTCAGGCCCCAGTCCTCTGTCCTGGCTGGCTGGTGGTCTCTGTACAGGACTCCACGGCATGGTATATGAATGGATAAAGCTTGATGTCTGGTCCGGGGGTCGAACAGTTTCTGCATTCTTCGTTGTAATACCGTAGCAAGAGCTTATACACTTCTCCTGGAAAGTAAAGGCCAGACCAAAACCCCCATTAAGGTACAAAGGTGGATAAAACTACTAAAGAGCACTCTAGTTTTCTCTTAATCTAAAAAACATATGCTCATTTTTGGCTTTTGAAAATAGAGTATGAATTTCATATGCCTGGAAGGCTTTCCTGACATAAAGTTAAAAAAACAACAACACATAAGTACCTTAAAGAAACTACTTATTAGTTCATGATTACAACAGGCTATACATGGTACAGGTGTATGTGGTGTATTGGCCACTTATCATTTTGGGAGTTTGTGGCAACTTTACTTCTACATTCAGTTCCCAGGGTAGCAAGGCCTTTCAGGCCCAGCTGAAATACAGAAATGAGCATGCTGTTATGTCTGATAAATATGACTCAGAGTGAGACCTCTTAGACCTAGACTTACCTTCCTACAGTATCCCTCTTTTAGTTTTCTATATGCATAAAAGTAAAAATGGATACTAAGCACCGGTTTCTTGGCCTTATTTTAATAAGCTGACATACTCATTCAAGATTGCAGATGAAACTTTGCCAGAAAAGGATTCTGCAGACGTTGCCCATCTAAGACTTTGTCTGCCTTTCTCAAAGTCATACTTTTATTTTTTCTTATCCACTTATCCTGGATGGTGGACAATCTATCTAGACACCAAGTGTCAAGACTATCTCCTACTTACCAACGGTTAGTTTCCTTTCAGTAAGGAAAGTGTGCATGTTGTAAATGTCTCTCATCAATTCTGAGTCCCCAAAGGTGAAATAAACCACATCTCGCTCAGCTACAGCAGCTGCCATTATCTGTATTAAGGCTGTAGCAAAGAGAAAAAAACACAGCTATGTTATGACACTTTCCACCAAGACACATTTAGTTCTTTCAACCAGCTAAATTATAGCTAGTGTCCCATAGCTTTATCCTGAATTAAAGATTTATAAACCTAATATAATATACACATTATTAGAAATGGCAAATACAGATGGGTATAAATCATCTATCATGTGACTTTTCAGATATGCTGCTGAGAATATCATGAAGCCACAGAATTCCCACACAAGCACCTTTGTGGGGAAATAAATAAGGGAAGGTGCATCTAAGGCAGCACAATCAAGGCACTAAGTTGGTTGTATTTTTTTTTTTCTTCTTATGTTAATCTGGAACTAAACTTTTTGTTTGCTTGCTTGATTTATTTTGTCTTATTACATAGTCACCAGTCTTTTGTATCAGATGAGTTTCTGTGAATTTTCCTGACCAATGCACTTGGGAGGTTCTAATGCTCTCATTAACCCTATAGCAAGCATTCTCAAAATGGGTTAGAGAGCACACCCTCATCCCTCCTGCACTCCCAATTACTACAGCAGAGAGGGAATGTTACTGAAAACATTGAACAGTAACTCTAGTTACTGCTGGAATGGGACATTCATTGAGAACCACTGTCCCCAGGAATCAGAGTTATAAATCACTGAGCCTGAAATATATTCCTAAAAATTAATTTCCTTTATTACCTTAATCTCAATAGACAAAACTTATTTTATTTTTCATTTAAAAAATTTTGAAGACTTTACTAATTTTAATTCCAGTATATTTAACAGATAGCATACAATATAGTGATTCATCAGTTCCATATATTATTCACTGTTCATCAAGATAAGTGTACTCTTGGGGCACCTGGGTGACTCAGTTAAGCATCCAACTCTCTTTTTAAAAATTTTTTTTAATGTTTATTTTAGAGAGAGAGAGAGAGAGAGAGCGAGCAGAGAGGAGAGGGAGACACAGAATCTGAAACAGGCTCCAGGCTCTGAGCTCTCAACACAGCTGAGCCACCCAGGCACCCCTAATCATCTAACTCTTCATATTAACTCAGGTTGTAATCTTGTGGTTATGAAATCAAGCCCCGCATTGGGATCCACTCTGAACTTGGGAGGCTGCTCGGGACTCTCTCTCTTCCATTCCCTCTACCTGTCCCTGACTCGCACTTTCTCTCAAAATAAATAAACTTTTGAAAAAAAAGAGGGAAGCCTGGGTGGCTCAGTCAGTTAAGTGTCCACCTCTTGATTTCGACTCAGGTCATGATCTCGCGGTTTGTGAGACTGAGCCCCACAGGCTGTGCTGACAGCGGCATAGCCTGCTTGGGATTCTCTCTCTCTTAAAATAAATAAACTTAAAAAAAGAAAGATAACTGTACTCTTAATCCCCTTCACCTATCTCACCCAACCTCCTCCCACTACCCCTCTGATAACAATCAGTTTATCCTCTATAATGAAGAGTCTGTTTTTTGGTTTGTCTCTTTTTTCCTCTTTGTTTTATTTCTTAAATTCCACATAAGAGTGAAATTATATTATATCTGTCTTTCTTGACTGGCTTATTTTGCTTAGCATTATACTCTATAGATCCAACCATGTTGCTGCAAATGGCAACATTTCATTCTTTTTTTTTAATGGCTGAATAATATTATAAATATATACATACATACATATACATCTTCTTTACCTAGGATACTTGGGCTGTTTCCATAGTTTGGCTATTATAAATAATGCTGCAAAAAACATAGGGATGCATATATACCTTTGAATTAGTGCTTCCGTATTTTTTGGGTAAATAACCAGTACTGTAATCACTGGATCGTAAGGTAGTTCTATTTTTAATTTTTTGAGAAACCTCCATACTGTCTTCCACAGTGCCCATACTAGTTTGCGTTCCCACCAACAGTGCTTGAGGGTTCCTTTTTCTCCACATTTTCACCAACACTTGTTTGTTTTTTATTTTAGCTGTTCAGACAGATGTGAGGTGATATCTCACTGTGGTTTTTATTTGTGTTTCCCTGATGATGGGTAATGTTGAGCATCTTTTTATGTGTCTTTTGGCCATCTGAAGGTCTTTGGAGAAACGTCAATAGACAAAATGTATTTTAGATAACAGTAAAACTGAATATAGGTATAATAAATGCTTTTCACTAGTGACATATTTTTTCCTTCATAAAAGGGGAGATGGGAATCAAACTAAAACATTTTGGAAAACAACTTCTGTAGTTTTGATTTTTGAGAGTATGTTAAAATTCTTATATTCAAAAAAAAATTAAAACAATAGGAATGGGAATGGAAAGGAGCCTATAACTATAAACAAACAAAAACAAATTAGCCTCATTTTATTTCAAAAGAATAACATAACTTCACTGAAGGGAAAAGAAAAAGGAAAGGATGGAAAAAAGAAATAACTAATCCAAGTAACTTATGAACATAATGTATGACTAATATACTGCCAGTCTTGGGCAAGGAGAAAAGAATTACAAACAAATCCCAATTCTTTTTACTAGGTTTGCTTACCATAGTAGTTCAAGCAAAACAATTTTGAAACTAGTTTTGAATATATTACAGGATTGAGCAAATGAGTAAATGTGTTGATAGTGTTGGGAGCTGGGGTCATTACCATGACAGAGGGGACACACAGACATGGAATATGGGAAGACAAAAGTAACTGTGGAGATGGATTGAAACAGAAGGCACTACCGTGTACTCACAGACTTGTAAAATACATACATTTGTGTGTGTGTGCGTGTGCATTCTTAGCCTTGTCTGCTAAAATGCTTTAAAAGAAGACACCCCAGCAGCAATGAGCACATCTAGTGCCCAGATATTGATCTCTAATACCATTCCCCTTTAATTTTTTTAATATTTATTTTTATTTTTGAGAGAGAGAGAGAGAGAGCGAGCGAGCACGCATGACTTGGGGGGGTGGATCAGAGACAGAGAGGAAGACACAGAATCTGACACAGACTCCACGTTCTGAGCTGTCAGCACAGAGCCCGATGCAGTGCTTGAAATTATGAACCACAAGATCATGACCTGAGCTGAAGTTGGATGCTTAACAGACTGAGCCAGCCAGGCACCCCTTTAAAAGAAGACAGCCCAGCAGCATTGAGCACATCTAGTGCCCAGATCTTTGTCTCTAATACCATTCCCCCTTTAAAGGAGCTGGATTCCTCAGGGAAATGCCTGATTCCATGGTTAGGACAGGATAGGTACAAGATAAGCCCAGGATATTTTGTTGTACCAGAAAGTAAAGAAAGTGATCAGGATACAGGAGTCAGATTGAAGGAGTTCCCACCAGCCAAATCTGGACAAGCTAGGCACCAAAATATTAAGTATAGTAAATAAATTGCAAACCACTGAAAAAGTATGAATTGAGTCCACATATAATAAATAGATAATATATAATAAATAAATGGAGAAAAAGAATGAGGGGCTCTTGCTCACTGGAGAACATCAAAGATTAAATGGTAAGCATGGAGGAAGTGATAGCACAGGATAATCCTCCTTTGCAACCATCATGGTAAAGATTGGATCAGGCAAAAATCAGTAAAAATACCAAATCTAATAGAAATTTTGTCTTAAAGCGTCTTCCCACAAATTGCTTATTAGCTACAAGGGAGAGGAAAAAACTCAGTATCTGTACAGTGGAGAAATCAGACAGCACCTTGACTGGGTAATCAAAAATAGCATCACCAATGGGGTCAGATGGCCATCAGGTGCCTCTATCACCTATGCAGTGCTGACTGAGAATGTATAACTTCAACCTAATTATGAGGAAACAGCAAACTCTTTATTTTTTATTCTTTAATTCTTTTATTCTTTAAATATGTCAATGTCATAAAAGACAAAGAAAGGCTATAGAAATACTCCGAATTCAAAAAGAGGCTAAAAGACATGACAACTGAAGGAAATACCTGACCCTGGACCCTGTATTGGAGGGCAAGAAGGATATAAAGGGGTTTTTACCAGGGCACCTGACAGAATTGGAACATAGATGACAGAGTAGATAAAAATATTCTATCAATGTTCATTTATGAGTTTAATAACTGTAATGTGTTTATATAAGAAAATATTTTATTCTTAGGAAACACACACTGAAGAATTTAGGAAAAGGAGCATAAAGTACATAAATAACTTAAGCGCAAATGGTTAAGAAAAATTATGCATGTGTTCATATATATAAATGTCCACATATGTACACACACACACACACACACACACACACACAGGGGTATTTATTTTTCCTTTTGTAACTTTGTATATATGAAACTATGTTCAAATAAAAAGTTTTAAGAATTATGTAAGAAGGAAAAATATATTTAAGTTGAACTAGTAAACTTGACATAGTTGAGTATTCCCAAATTTGGGAAAGAATCTAAGACTTTATAATACACGTGAGATTCTAAAACACCAAAGTATTTCCTAATTTCCAAACTAATATTTATTGAGTATCCACAACGTGAGGTGCCATTACTAGGCCTCATTAATCTTGGAGTATTGAAAGTAATTAATCTCAAATAGAGATAAGTTTTAATTAAAACTACTCAACCAATTTATGCATGTGTTAAAGCTTCGGTACACTCGATTTTAAAAGGTTCCTAATTAACCTAAACTACATATAAAAATGGAAAAATGAATTGTCATTTTCCTCTACCATGAAGTACCATGTCTTACCTTCTAGTTTGAATGAAAATTTGGCTTTAAGTATTTCCTATTTAAAAAAAGAGAGAGAGATCCAAAGAAAAACACTTTTAGTCTTATTTTCTCCTTATATACAGAAATACTAGATCACTGGTCATTTGACCCTTAAGAAAATGAAATATGAATAAAAAAACTTTCACAATTTATCTCCCTATAGAATTTATTTTAAAAATGCTGGAGCTAAGCTTGACAGAGCTACCAAAAAAAAAGGCCAGATCATGGGGCGCCTGGGTGGCTCAGTCGGTTGAGCGTCCGACTTCGGCTCAGGTCATGATCTCACAGCTCGTGAGTTTGAGCCCCATGTCGGGCTCTATGCTGTCAGCTCAGAGCATGGAGCCTGCTTCAGATTCTGTGCCTCCCTCTCTCTCTGCCCCTAACCCACTCACATTCTGTCTCTGTCTCTCTCAAAAATAAATAAACATTAAAAAAAATTAAAAAAAAAAAAGGCCAGATCTTAATAAGAGAAACCCATTCTCACCACATTTTTGGTTTCACATCCATTTCTATTTGGGTACACACTGCAATCTGAGCATGTGCCAGACAGTTTGGGACTACAGACTGGAGACCTGAGTTCAGTCCTTACCCATCTGCTAGCTATCTAGGATCTATGACTTTGGTCAACTCACTTAACTCCCTTGCCTGCATTTTTTCCCAGCTATGCTATGAAGGAGTTAGATCAGACGATCCCTAAAGACTCTTTCAGAGCGTAGAATTCCATAATCCCTGCTATAATTTTTCTCCTTGCACTGGATATTAGACTATAAATACACAAGTGAAATTTTCAGAAATATAATCTTGACTCTATATATCAGTAATCACTAACAAAAGATAATTTTAAACAGAACTGTTTTCAGACCTTATTATGTACAACATCCTCAGGAACTTTGCAAATCTAAATAATTAAGTCTCATGATTTAGGTGAATTCTCTTGCATCACAAGTTAGATGAGAATAAATCACAAATCTAATAGGGTATGTGGACTGATTCCAAGTATGATATAAAAGCATCAAATTCTAACTTCAAGCACAACTAGGTGCCAAAATAATCACTTAAATTAACCTGCAGGGAGCTGGGTTTTAATTTTCTTTTTGGCATCAATGTTAAGCTATGAAGAAAATTCAAATAAATATAAATGACATCAAAAAGCAATTCATAAGGTCCTCTTGCAACAAATGAACCAAACCAAAAATGAGTAAAATGATGGATATGCATACCACAGGTGTGGTTTGAGGCCATCAGCATGTAATATTAGTAACAACTGCTACCACCAAGTTCTTAAACATGCTGAATGGTTCTAGCGGCTTTAAAAAGCACAAACTCAAGACTTACAAGAATTAACTCAGTTAATCCTTACAAAAACTGAATAAGGTAAATGTAAGTATTACGTCCATTTTGAAAATAAGGCAATATAGGTATCAAAAGGTTTAAGCAGTTTGTCTAGGGTCACAGACCAAAAAGCAGTGGATCTGGGGGTTGAACCCTGGCAGTCTTGACTCAGACGCACTCCCTCAACCACTACTCTGCAAACCTGTCATGCCAAGTCATTCTGCTCTACTCCAAGCAACATACCATGTGCCAGTCCGAAGAATTTCCTCATGTTGTTTACATTATTTAAATGCATGCTGGCAAATAAACCAAATAGTATAGATTTGAAAGTGTTGCTGATGTTTTTCTAATGAAACCCAAGGTGTTTTTTTGTGCTCTCACACCCAGTTACACTGAAAGCTCAAGGCTTTTTGCTCACTCTTTTCAGCCAACTCTTATTCTGTAGTTGAGGTCTTGTTCTCTGGCTACTGTTTTTAATCAACATCACCGGCAACTTCCACCCTCCCCCCCACCTGAATATTACTAAAGGCCCCATCATTGATCCTTCCACCTGCTTTAAATGCACTCTCTCTTCAAGAATTCAACCATCTCTAGAATGGCAAATCCCAAATCCAGATCCAGATTCAGAATTTGTGGCCAATGAAGATTAAACAGCAAGAGTGCAGACACTGGGCTCTAGGGCATCAACCCTGGTTTGTATCCTAACATTGCTGCATGCTATCCTTGTGACATTGGGCTACTTACCTCTCTCTGCCTTGACTATTTCACCTATAAAGATAAAAATAAAGCTTACCTAATACATTGTTATGAGCTAATATATGTAAGGAAAGCACTTAGTATAACAATTTCTGGAACATAGAATGTTTGTAGACATTCTCAACTAACAACAACGACGATACAACAACAACAACATACTGGTTTTTGCGAAAGGCCAAATGTGAATTTTGATTCTGACTCCTACTAGGTCTCTCTTTGGGCTTTTTTACTAGCCTCTTTTTGAACCTTGGTTTCCTTATCTTAAAAATGTGGCTACAAATTGAAGGGTAACCATGCAAACTAAAGGAGAGAATGTAGTCTTTCTTAAACATGGCTGATCATCAGTATCTCCCAGACAGTTAAAATTTCCCAAAGCCATTTCCCAGATCCACTAAGTGGCATCTCTGAGGTGCTGATGACAACCATTCCACTCACTCTAGACACCTTGAATGCATTATCATGTACAAGACCCCATTCTAGACACTGGGCCCATAGAAGAGGACAATGTAGAAGTGTTAAGAAAGGAATATTCTTATTCAAGTGTGTAAGAGCAAAAGGCTGAGAAAGAAATGGAGTGTGGTGTGTTCTGACAGAAGGAAGCAAGGTGATAAGAAGCCTGTGGTAAGAGAAACTGAACTGAACTGGCCCATATTTCTATTCTAACCTTCCATTTTTTATTGACAGTCACCTCTTCCCCAGTTCTACAAACAGACCTCCCACAAACCCCAGCCAGAGGGATAGGCTGGGCCAACGATAGCATGGTAGAAAATGATTTCTCAGAACTGTCCAGGTTCCTATCTTTTCTAGATCAATGATTTTTCTGGAGTTTAGCTATCTTGATTCCAAAATAGCAAAACAACCAGTAAACACATTATTTAAGTTTGGTGTCAATGGGATATAAGGTATGAAGGAAAATAAATTTACAAAAAGTTTATATAATTCCAGAGAAATTTTCATTTAATATAAATATGCAATAAAAATCAACTGAGGGGCACCTGGGTGGCTTAGTCGATTAGGCGTCTGACTTCGGCTCAGGTAATGATCTCACGGCTTATGGGTTTGAGCCCTGCATCAGGCTCTGTGCTGATAGCTCGGAGCCTAGAGCCTGCTTCGGATTCTGTGTCTCCCTCTCTCTCTCTGCCTCTCCCCAGCTTGTGTTCTCTCTCTCTCAATAATAAATAAACTTAAAAAAATGAAAAAAAAATCAACTGAAAAACTTCTGAATCTCACTGGGCATGTGTCCAGTGTTTACTGACTTGCCTACTACAATGATTTGGTTCAAGAGATAGGAAAGTGATCTAAGTTGGCCCAATTTTTAAATGGAGGAGTTCTCCTTTCCACTAGGGTCACTCAGTTGCAGTACTGTAAACCTGGAACCGTTTGGTCTCCAGCTCCTGCCATGGAGAGATAACCAATGGAAATAGAAGAGAATGAAGCTATCATCTTCAGAGAAGCAGGCATTGGAGAAACCAACACACAAGAGGAAGTGTCTGATCCTAGGACCCAGTAATCCCTGAGGCCAAATCTACCCAGTCTTTCTCTGCCATATCAGTAGACAGTGGCCATTCAGGCTTAAGTGATTAGGTAGATTAGCGTATCTTAAAACTAAATAATCCTAATACAGAACTTGGTTGCAGTGTTGGCAGTTGGGTATAGGTAGGACAGGAAGGAGGATCTTTGTGGAATAGTTAACACTAGAGTACTGTCTTTTTTTTTTTTTTTTTTTTAATGTTTATTTATTTTTGAGAGAGACGGAGACAGAATGCGAGTAGGGAAGGGGCAGAGAGAGAGGGAGACACAGAATCCGAAGCAGGCTCCAGGCTCTGAGCTGTCAGCACACGGGGCTCAAACCCACAAGCTGTGAGATCATGACCTAAGCCGAAGTCAGACGCTCACCCGACTGAGCTACCCAGGTGCCCCAGTCTTTTTCTTTTCTTTTTAAATATTTATTCATTTTTGTGAGATGGAGAGAGACAGAGCGTTACCAGGGGAGGGGCAGAGAGAGGGAGACACAGAATCTGAAGCAGGCTCCAGGCTGTCAGCCCAGACCCTGATGCAGGGCTTGAACCCACGAACCTCGAGATCATGACCTGAGCCGAAGTCGGACACTTAACCGACTGAGCCACTCAAGCACCCCTAGAGTGCAGTCTTAAAGGAATATAGGAAATTAGGCAGATGCTAATAGGCAATTTCAGAAGAATGTGCAAAACCCTAGATTAATGAAAGGCATACAGGGTTGTTGAATAAATTTGTTAAAGAGAAATTCCTTGAGCATATTTTATTTGCAAATCACTTTTAGGTAGCGAAGGTAGGGAATGGGTATAGAAAAGAAAATACACAAGAGTACAACATCAAGATACCTTTAATTACAGTAAACTAGCAAAGGCATAATTTTCTCAAGTCAGGTAACACAGTATGGAGAGATATAAAAAATAAACATTGAAGGAAATGGAAGGAGGAATTGACAAAAATATAATAGAACTTTAGAGTACCACTCAATACCTTCACAAAGCAAGCAGACAAAATTAGAGGGATACAGGGTCTGAGCTAATAAGTATAGAAGCTCATAGACATAGAATAAGTTCTACATCATTCAGAGACATCTTTTCATGTACCAATATAGCATCTACAACGACTGTTATGCCACCAAGAGTAGCTCCAAAAAAAAAAATTTAAAAATAATAGGTAAAAGAGGGGAGCCTGGGTGGCTCAGTTAGTTAAGCATCCAACTTCAGCTTAGGTTATGATCTCACAGTTTGTGGGTTCGAGCCCCACGTCAGGCTCTGTGCTGACAGCTAGGGGCCGGGAGCCTGCTTTGGATTCTGTGTCTCCATCTCTCTCTGCCCCTCCCCCAACTCATGCTCCATCTCTCTCTCTCAAAAATAAATTTTTTTAAAAAAAAGATATCTGGTGGTACCCTTAGAGCAGAAGCCCACTTCAGTCTCTAACTGAGATGGGATGAATAAAGTCACAAAAAGAAGCTACTTCTAACAATGAAAAAACGCGAAGTAACCTACAGAATCTTACACTCTTCCTGAGTCTACTAGAGAGCTGTGTTGTTGCAAGGCAATCAAAGTATGACAACCCCCTCCAAGAAGATACAAAACAAACTATGATCTTTGAAAGAGCACAGGAGACAGAGGTAAGCACCATACAAATGGGTAAGAATAAAACAGCTAAAACTTTAACATAAAATTTAAAAGCCAAGTGTAGACTGGGGGGTTATTTTGGAATAATCAGGAGCCCAAGAAATAGAGAGTTCACACTCACTCAAAAGCTCTTTTTCATAGGCTTCCACAGGGTGCTCAGAAAGATGAAGGGCCAGGAGGAAGACAGAGAGAGCCCACATGGTAGCACAGGCACGCAGGAGATGACTGGCTGCTGGTGGGCGAAGGGCACCAAACCCCTCCCTCTTCCCCATGTCCCTTCTTTTCTACCCTCTAGTTCTAGGGACATGGGCTGCTTTGGGGCAGAAAGTTGTTAGTAAATGTCTGTTGAATGAATGAATATATGAAAAATATTATCTTAACAGTTGTCAGCAGAATGTATAATGAAAACAGTTCAAAATTAAATTGTTGTAAATTGCAATCCTCCTGTATAGTTAGGCAGAAAGCATATTAACAAATATTTAGTCTTATTGCGAATAAAAGAAATAGAAGTTTAAGGATCTGCATATGCCCATGTTTGCTCTCCATGGTTTTTTTTTTAAAAACTATCCTTCCTTCCTTCTTTCTCTATTAAGGTAGGGATAAGCATCTGATGGTTCAAAGAGTCTTCCTGAAAGGTTTGGTAAGACCTAGGGACAGATAAAGATGGCCAGTCAAGAAAAAGTTAATATTGGCTGTGTCTTTATCTGCTCTCAAAGGGTTTTAGCTTTCCAACTTTTCTAACCTTGTATCATCTCTCAATACTCTCAAGTGGACCATAGCTTCTTGATTCCTTTCTATGCACCTGCTCTACCTCCCTAATACCAGGTCATTAGCAAACATCTCTTTATTGGTACTCTCTTCTTTTGGAGATTCATCTAGGATTTAAATGCCCGCTTTGCCCATGTCTACTATGTGACTGATGAGAAAGTAAGCTTATAAAAGAGGAGTTTATAATGTCTTGATGGCTGTTTTTCTTAACTGAGATATAACTGTCATATAAAATTATGTAAGTTTTCAAATATACACTATGATGATTTGGTATTTGTACATATTAAGAAATGATTATCACAATAAGTATAGTTAACACCCATCACCACACAGTTACAAGATTATTTTTACTTGTGATGAGAACTTTCAACATCTACTCTTTAAGCAATTTTCCAATATGCAATACAGTTATTACTAATTATAGTCACAATGTTATACATTATATCCCCATGATTTATTCATTTTATAACTGGATGTTTGTACATTCTAATCCCTTTCACCCATTTCACCCACCCCCATACCCCACCTCTGGAAACCACCAATCTGTTCCCTGTATCTACGAGCTAGGTGTTTTGTTTTTGTTTTTGTTTTTAATATTCCACATAAAAGTGAGATATACACTATTTGCCTTTTTCTCTCTCACTTATTTCACTTAACATAAAAATGCCTTCAAGGTCTATCCACGTCGTCAGAAAAATTTTTAGTAAGACTTTTTGTTACAGAAACAATATAAGCTTAAAACAGAAAAGTACAAATTAAAAAAAAAAATCTATATCACTCACCTAGAGACAACCATAGCTAATCTTTTTGCACATAAACAGATGAACACAGAGAATCTCAAATTTGTGATATTTTATATTTATCATTTGATTTTCAGAACTGTTTATAATACATATACTATGTATTTCCCCCATTTGGCAGTATTCTAAAAACATACTTCCATGTCGGCAGTTGTATTTCTGCAATAGTTCTAATGTCTACATAATATTTCGTTACATAGATGTACCACAGTATCTTTCTTTTCAAAATCAGTTTCAGTAAACAATTCCCCACTAAAGGATAAATAACTACTTCTAATTTTTATGATTATTCAAGTGAATGAAGGAGAGGGAATTGTCAAAAGGTCACTGTTAAGTTTAAATCTCAATAATTGGGAAAATGAACTACATAATGAAACTCTTTGAATACTATGCTTGGTACTCACCAAGGGGAAACAAAACTGTAATCGTAGAAAAATATTTTTATGCCACAAAGAAAAGAAAGGAAAGGAAGACATTTATAAAGCTTCTCAAATTGTCCATCACAAATGACCAAAGCTTATGGCAGACCTGGTTTTTTGGATTGATGATACGAATCTACTCATTCATTTTACTTCACAGAAAAACAGCAAACTCGTCTGCCATAAGATCAATAAGCCCGGAATGAAAAACAGGTTTCCTCAAATTGAGGATGATAAACAATTTCATAAAACCTAAAAATTCTTTCTTCTATAGATTTTCAAAACACTGAAAATAATAACATGCAGGTTTTGTTTTTGATTATGAAAAAAATGTGGGTGAAAGCCTTTAGAATGAAGGAAAAGATTTCTCTAAGCATGCCACAAATATGTAAACACATAAAAATTAAGTCCACGTGACAATAACCCAACAGGCTGAAATAAATGAAAAAATACCTGCAACATAATATAACAATTAATGATATTTCTTTTTTTTTTAATTTTATTTTTAAGTGATCTCTACACCCAACATGGGGCTCGAACTCATGACCCCAAGGATCAAGAGTCCCATGCTCTTCTGACCAAACCAGCCAGATGCCCCAATACTTCCTAATATACAAAGAGTTATTACTATCCATTGAAAAGTCAAAACTATTTCCAAAGAGCTAAATGGGCAGAAGAGTGAAAAAAACAATTCACAAAGCAAATAAAAATGGCCAATAAACATATAAAAACTGTTGAACCTCAGAGAAATTTTAAAAATTGACAAAAATCCCTTGTTAGTGAGGATTCTTATGCAGGGAAGACAACAGAAATTGATATAACCTTTCAGAAGGATAACTTGCAACAAGTATCAAAATATAAAGTATATATGCCTTTGGGTTATTAATCTCACTTCTAGGAATTAATCCTAAGAAAATAATCATATATAACATATGTAATTATATACTGCAGTATTGCTTATAAGATTAAGAAAATAAACCAACTGTCTATAAAGGGAGAACCAGTGAAATAAATTATGGTAAGTAGAAATACATACAACAGAATACTATATAGCTATTAAAAATGTTGACAGTACATTTACATTTGTATGGTTTTCAAAAAGAAGAGGTCAGAGCATAGACTGGTGTTATGTTATTAATGTCAAATGGTTACACAGATTAATAGGAATATCTGAAAAGATGATCACCAAAAACGTTAACAATGAACTCTGATGATTTTTACACACTTCATAATATTTTTCTGGATTAAAAAAATAATAAACGTGACATTTTTACAAAAATAACATACTCATACATAATGACAGACTCAACTATTTTATTCCCAGCGAGGTAGATTTTTATCTATATCTAGTTTGGCTATCAAGGCCAGTTGGCTGTTTTCTGTTTTATTACTTTATTAACTATAGTATAACAAAGAATTTCAAAAACCTCGGAATTTCCTGAATGTCTTTGTTATGCTAAGGAGGACTCTGGGTGAGCCCCTACATAGCTACAGGATTGGGATTTTCAGCCACTGACTTCCAGCAAATGGAAGGAGAGTTGAAACTGAGTTCAATAATGGGGCCAATGATTTAATCAGCAATACCTATATAATGAGGCCCCAATAAAAACTTTGGACATCGGGATGCCAGGGCCATGAGTTCAAGCCCCATGCTGAGGTGTGGAGCCTACTTAAAAAACAAACAAGCAAAAACACTTTGGACATCAAAGGTCAGTGGAGCTTCTCATTGGCGAACACACTGATGTATGAGGAGAGAGATGTGCCCTGACACCACAGCGAGAAGGCATGGAAGCTCTGTATTCCCTCACAGATCTCACCCTATGTGTATCCTTTATAATAAAATGTAGTAGCATCTTCCTGAGCTCTATGAGTCATTCTAGTGAATTATCAAATCTGAAGGAGCTTGTGGGAACCTCCTAGATTGGTAGCCAGTTGGTCAGAGATGTAGGTGGCCTGGGGACACCCTGCCCCCAGACTTGCAGCTAGAGTCTGAAGTAGAGGTGGTCTTATGGAGGACTTTGCCCTTAACCTGTGGAATTTGCACTAACTCCAGGTAGTTAATGCCAGGATTGTATTGCAGCACACCTAGTTGACGACAGACCAGTTGGGTTGACACAGAACAGTATCCTTCTTAAGTAATGATACAATACGATTTTCTACGACTGATACTTTTGAGAGTAAAGTAAATGTCATAATTTGGTAAATGGCCAGTAGCTTTGATCAGATTTTGTGATTTTTCTACCATAAACAATAAAATGTAAGAAATGTTTATCTTCTTGGGTACCCAAGTGGCTCCTTACCTATGTTATTCATGCAACTCTCCCAAGCTGTACTCCCACATATGTGCACCTCTACTAAAGCATTCACTACTATATTGCATTTTCTATGCTTCTCTCTCATATGCCAAATTGTGAATTCCAAAGCAGGGACTACATTTTATTCACCTTTGCATTCTCAGAGTCTACCACAGTGCCTACAACATAGCGGATGCCTCACAAGTTTGGTGAATGAGTGAGTCAACGAAATTGCTCTATCAAAATCACTTCTGTGAAGGAAAGTGCTTAATGGGTACTTTGGTTTGAAACTTCATAGTCATTCTGGACTCTTCCATCCCTCTATTCAACTAAATACTGGTCTGGTAGACTAAAGAGATCTTTACAGGGAAACAGCAAATAAAAATAAGTATTCCTTTAAATACAATAAGGAAAAAGAGGATGGTGTCAAATACTGTTTTTCTCTTCAATCTTTGTGGTCTCTTATTATATAAAACAGAACATTAGAAATCCAAGTTTGAAGGACTTTTTCTCTGTAGTCAAAATGCTTATCATTCTTACAACAACTTATTCACTTACCTTTTAATCTAGCATCACCGCCAAAGGCACCACAACCCCAGTTTCCTGTGGCTACTGCAGAAAGATTCTCTGAAGAAACTCCAGGACGGAGAAATCCACAGTAAGCCTGCAGGATGAAAGAAACATCACAGTGTGTGAGTGATTAGACACTAACAGTATTTCTGACTGATGTACTAAGATCAGTGGCTATTACCAAGCTTATGCTCTATTTTCTTTTCCTTTTCTTTTTTTTTTTTAGGGGCCAAAGTAGAGGGAAAACAAGAAAACCCTGGGATTATAGAAGAGAGTAAGAAATGATCAATTCTAGTATTTATTTGTTTTGATGCTGGGCCAAAGCCCTTAAACCAATACAGACAAGTCTCAGTTTCTTTGCCTGATTCAAACAAATATAAATGAAAATATCAAAGGTATTTCAAGAACTGATGGGATCCCAATTACAAACTACCAGGAACTGAAGGGAGGAAAGACACTTAACATATAGCTTTATTTGAAGGCTTCTGAACACCATTTTTTCCATTAAGGTAAAGAGTTATCACCACTGTGCTTCCTTAACACTTGCTCTCTCAGTTATTGGGACTTAAAGACTAGTAACTGTGTATGGGATTCCTATACCTGGTTATAAAACAATCTTTAAGGTCCCCTCTAGCTCCAAGATTCTCTGGTTTCACAGCTCTGCTTTAAGCTAGAATATTTTAACATTCGCTAGTCACTTTGAGAAAAGTATCATCTATCCTGAGGACACTGGCTAAGTCTTACTTAGAGGAACATTTAATTTTGTACATGAGAAGACTGCAGTTTAAGCCCCAAAGTTGTAGATTTCCATTTCTTTGCTGCCAGCCTAGTTGGTCTTTCTCAGTTTTCTGAAACTATCAGACTATATTAAGAGGTTTAATGTAATAGCAAAGCAAATCTCCCCTGGGTTCTCTCAAGTAGCAAACAAAGCCTAAAATATAGCTTATGTGTAATAGTAAATAAAATAAAAAGAATGATCTGTGACAAATGTTTCTAGAGAAAAACCAAGGATAAAGAAAGATGTTTCCATGAAACCCACACATAGAAATATAGTAAATTGCTCTCTGAAGTTTCCACAAAGGTATAAAAATTTATTTTACACACTGTCTGGATAGATTAACAAGGCTATTCCTTCCACCCCCTCCTAGGCTGTAAATCCTGACAGATATTAATTATAAGTTGGTACCAGACCATTATTCAATGCTGTGGTACAGAGCTTACACTAGAACTCACAAATTACCTGTATAATCAGATGCATGGAGCTTCTGAAAATCTCTTTCAGATCAAAAATATCAAGAGCTCAGGTTTGTTTGTTTTTTTTTTTTTTTTTTTTGCAGGTTCTTAAAAGACACAGAGTCTCTGCCTTTATGCCAAAGGGGGAGAAAAGACTCTGTCAGAATACACATAACTTTGCCGCTTGCTTCCCTGTCAAATTCTCCTCAATAGGCCTACATGAAGATGATGATTTCTTAGCCTCCTGTTAGTGCCGCCTCTCTTTTACACTGTCAAAATGGCTTTAGTCTCTTCCTATTGCCATCTCTACATATCTGGGCTGACTCCTCTTTAATGAGCAAACATACCTTGGTGAAACCAGAGCCTAACAACAGAGAATTTGAAATATTTATATTATTAGATGAAAAGTCTAATGTAAAGTGCTAACCAATTGTGCTAAAAAAAACCCCAAAAACTCTACAACTATCTTGAAAAATGGCCATAACAAAAACAAACTATAAAAACTGAAATTAACCAGCATTCGTGTTTTAAGCAAAAAAATCAAATAATACTTTAAAAACTTAATCAGAAATTAAAAGATATAAAACAATTCAGAGTAATTAGGTACAAACAGTAACTATTTGAGGTGCGTGGGTGGCTCAACTACTTGGTTGAGCGTCCGACTTTAGCTCAGGTCATGATCTTGTGGTTCATGGGTTCAAGCCCTGTGTAGGGCTCTACACTGACACCGCAGAGTCTGGAGCCTGCTTTGGATTCTGTGTCTCCCTCTCTCTCTGCATCTCCCCTGTTCACGCTCTGTCTGTCTCTGTCTCTCAAAAATAAACATTAGGGCGCTTGGGTGGCTCAGTCGGTTAAGTGTTTGACTTCAGCTCAGGTCCTGATCTCACCTTTTGTGAGTTGGAGCCCAGCATCAGACTCTGCACTGACAGTTCAGAGCCTGGAGCCTGCTTCAGATTCTGTGTCTCCCTCTCTCTCTGCCCCGCCCCTGCTCTCACACACACACACACACACACACACACACTCTCTCTCTCTCTCTCTCTCTCTCTCTCTCTCTCAAAAATAAACATTAAGAAAAACTTTTAAAAATAAACATTAAAAACTTTAAAAAAAAGAATAACTACTTATAGTGATTAAATGCAAAATTCTTTTATTCTGTTTAAACCAAGTATTTCCAAGGTCAGACATAAGAGAGAAGCAGCAAGCTCTTCTAAGTCTCCTTTAGAGGAACAACCCATACTTCTCCCTTCTGCAGTAAGGAGAAATATCCCTCAAATGCTAGAGACCAGAGCAGGGTCACTAATCACGGAATCATTTCCTTTTACAGCAGTAATGAGCCCCTACAGTAACAAATAAAGATCAGATAAGGATAGAGACCTCAAAAGAGTGGAGTTGCCAAGTTCTTACTTCAGAGGGAAAGGTACTAGGAGTTCTCAAGAGCTCCATGCTGGCAACAAATACATCCCTCCCCCCCACACTCACCGCCAGAGAACTTGAGGCAATTTATCAGAGCAGTAAGAATAAAAAGAAAGCCAGCTCAAACTCTATAGTCACATCCTGACCATAATCTATAGTCACATCCTGACCATAATCACTAATGACAGAGCTATTTATTTTTTATTAATAAACAACTTTAAAGAGAAAAAGAGGAAGCATTCATACCTTAGGACAATAAGTGGAGAATACCAAAGAACACTCATCTCAGAATGAGTTTTGATGGGAAGGGAAGAAGAGAAGGAAGACAAAGGTAATTCTAGTATCCTGAAGGATACAATGGGGAGCTTTGAGAAAAGCAAGAGGCAGGAAGAAAATACTGGTACCTAGAGGTAAAAACTAGAGCCCAGCCAGAAAGTGATGAGATAAATACAGAGATACAGGATGGAAGCAAAGAAAGTGAAAAATAAAACCAAGAAAACAGTTGTAAAAACCTACAGGCCCAGAACTGGACCTGGGAAATAGACGGTACTCAAGGGAATAGTCACAAAAATCCATGCACACACATGCATGAGCACACACACTCTTAAGTAAGAGCTCAGGCTTCAACATCAAGTTTAGCAGGCTCAAGTAGATAAAATTAAACTATGTCTTTCATTATAATGGAAATAGATTATACTGTTAGCTAGAGTAATAATTTACAATTATTATTCCCAAAGAGTCACTTATTTGGAGACAATCTACCACTTGTCTAACTTAAATTAATACACAGTTGGTACCACTGCTGATTTTCTGAGGTCTTATAATATTGTGATCTCTTAAAAACAAACATAATATAAAAAGATCCTTAAGAATCTTGTGGAAGAAAATAAAATATTATTAATCAAGAGTCTTAAAATTGTCCTTAGAGGGGTGTCTGGCTGGCTCAGTCAGTACAGCATGAGACTCTTGATCTCAGGGTTGTGAGTTCAAACCCCACATTGGGCATGGAGCCTATTTAAAAAAAAAAAATTATCCTTAGATTAAGTAATAATGATTTTGCAAAATTTTCATCTTTTGTAAATTTCTTTTGTTATTTGATTAAATAACAAAGAGGTTTATTACTACATTACGTGTAATGAGTAAAACTTGGGACCACCAAGTTATTCAAAAATAGTAGTTCAATTGTAGTACACCAATCCAACCAGTTTTATGGCCATTAAACAAATTATTATGATGATATTAGAAAATGCGAAAAATATTTACAATATATAGTTGAATAGGTAAAATACAAAGTTATAGGCAACTTTTGAACACATTTTTATGAAACTATTCATGTGGAAGGACGTACAAAAATGAAAACAACTATTTGAAAGGTAGGATCACGAATGACTTTTTTCTCCACAAAATAATTGGGGGAACCTGGGTAGCTTGATCCTGGCTCAGGTCAACAATCAACAGATCGAGGCCCCTGTGTTGGGCTCTGCACTGACAGCACGGAGCCTGCCTGGTATTTTCTCTCTCTCTCTCTCTCTCTCTCTGTCCCTCCCCGACTTGTGCACAAGCATGCATTCTCCCTCTCAAAATAAATAAATAAATGTTAATTGTAACATTACTAGATAGACTAAATAAAATGAAAGAATTATGCAGACCTTAATTTCCTTATGTGTGAAATCAAAGATTGGATTAGATTATCTATGATTACTCTGATTCTTTATATTAAGAGATTTAAGAAAAAACTCACTAAAAATGACACATTTGGGGCTAATATTTCTGAAAAGTAAAGTGACACATACAACTGACCCTTGAACAAGGTGGGTTTGAATTGCATGGTCCACTTACATGCAGATTTTTTTAATAAATACACTAAAGTATTGCAAATGTATTTTTCTCTTCCTTATGATTTTCTAAATAACATTTTCTTTTCTCTAGCTTATTTTAAGAATACAGTATATAATACATAAAACATACAATCTACGTGTTAATTAACTCCTTATGCTGTCAGTAAGGCTTCCAGTCAATAGTAGGCTATTAATAGTTAAGTTTTGGGGGGGGGTCAAAAGTTGTATGTAGATTTTCGGCTATACAGAGGATTGGCACCCCCAATTTCTGAGTTGTTCAAGAGTCAACTGTACTTAAGAAAATATTATTAATGATCAGATGTTGAACTCCTCCTCCAGTTTAACACTCTCTCAACTGGGCTATCTAGGCTACCCCAGATGTTGAACTTAGAAATACCAGCATCTAGGGGCACCTAGGTGGCTCAGTGGGTTGTGACCAACTTCAGCTCAGGTTATGATCTCAGGGCTCATGGATTCAAGCCTCATGTCTGGTTTTGCGCTGACAGCGTGAAGCCTTCAACGGATTCTGTTTCCCTCTCTCTCCCTGCCCCTCTCCCACTTGCTTCTCTCTCTCTCTCTCAAAAATAAATAAACATTAAAAAAAAAAAAAAAAAGAAATACCAGCAGCCAGTATTGAATGGTTTTGTTAATTAAGCTCTGGTTTAATAACAACCTCTTTCCAAATTTGTTGATGGGTAATAACAAAAAAATCCATAAACAAAATGATTTTAAAAAGGGTAAATGGTGGTGATTTCCTATTGGGGTGGTCTGTTTGCTTTGTTCAATTTCTGATCCAGAAACCTCTACGAAATGTATTCATTACTTAATATTACTTGAATGAGTCTAACATGGCTAAATACAACTTTTCACAGATGATTTCTTTCTTCCCTTGCTGAGCTATATGCCACTTTTGCAAGCTAGAGTCATAAATCCTTCCAACTACAAAGATAATTTTCCTCTACAGTGTCACCCAGCTGATCCCTCACAGAATTAAACACTGCTTCACAGTATCAGTTAAATAAAAGACAACAGACTCTTCCTTTTAAAAACCAACTGCTTGCAGGTCACGATGTAGGTCCAATAGGACAGGTGGAGCCTAGACGGAGCAAACTGTTTCCAAAGGGAATAAAGCACTTTGTGGGATTGCCCTTTCAGTTCGACCTGATGACTAATGCCTAAAAGTAGCAAAAGAGCCCACAGAATTCAGAGATCCACATTGAATTCTGATGGTGAAAACTGGTCTTATGCTCTGTTGCTTCCTAGATAAAATGAGTTTTCTGTTCCTGCCCACTTTCTCTCTGGCATGAAAAAAAGTTGAACTGTACAAGTCACCTTTAGAGTAATTTAATAGACTCTTCTGCTTTAAACCCAAGTTTATCAAACACAGCAAGGTGTAAATCACTTAATATTCTCTCCAAGTTGTGTTGTCAGTTTATGTAAAACTCTGCCGCCATACTAAAATTCATAACTCTATTTTAATAGGTAAATGTAACCAATAAATGATGGAATGCTTTTATTTAGAAGACCCAAAGTTATTTGAATTAGTTCTCTAGTTAACTTGCCAACGACATTTAACAAAATCATTTACTGCTTTCTTTTTTTCCAGTGAAAGAATTAGAAAACTAATTCTCAGGGGCACCTGGGTGGCTCAGTCAGTTAAGTGTCTGACTCTCGATTTTGGCTTAGGTCATGATCTCACAGTTTTGTGAATTCGAGCCCAGCTTTGGGCTCTGCACTGACAGTGTGGAGCCTGCCTGGGATTCTCCCTCTCTCTCTGCCCCTTCCCCACTGTGTGCGCACAGATCTCTTTCTCTCAAAATAAATAAATAAACTTAAAAAAAAAGAAAGAAAACTCAGTCTTGGCTAAAAGAGAAAATGTTTTGGAATATAGCAGTGAATGAAAGAACATATATTTATCAAGTGCCTTCCCGTGTGCCAGGCCCTGAACTAGGTGCTTGCTCAATGTTAGCCCATGTGCTAATGAGCTTACTCTACACCTGTGCTATTTTCTTGTCTTAGAGAATTTAATAAATAGGCTGGTGGGGGGAAAGCCTTCAAAGTTCCTTTAAAAAGTATATCAAACAATAAAGGATACGGAGAAAAGCAATCAACTAGAAGCTTGCTCACTGTTTAGGATTGTGATTTTAAGAGAAGAAAGAGGTAACCAAGGACATATATGCTTGCAGGAGATTGTTAACGAAATGCAGAGAATATTCTCAGTGATTTAAGATGGAAATAGGTAAAAAGTCTGGAAAGAGACCTAGTTATAGTAATATCTACGTGAAAGGAGTTACATTTTTAAAAAGTGGTTTGAAGTCAGGGGAACCTGGATTCAAGCCCTGACTTCATCACTGCCCAGCTGTGTGACGTGAGGCAAGTTATTTAACTTCTTGAGGCTCCGTTTATGATCTCTAAACTGGAGACAAGAAGAGTATCTACACTTCCCTGGGTGGTTAGGATTAAATCAGACATCAAATTTAAAGTGCTAAGTAGAGTGCCTAGCATGTCATATGCAATCATTTAATGTTAGCTATTATTTTCACTATTGCTATTTGTATAATTAAAATTTTTTTCCACCACTATTTGACCGCAAAGAACCTTTTATGAACTATAAATTAGACTTACTTGCATACTGATATGAACAATGGCAGGTTGAAACAGAGAACTACATACTATCAATCCATCTGCTTCATATGGTTTCATCTATTCCATACTTGAATGGAAGGTAGACTTAGAGGCTTTATCTGGCACGTGAAGAATATTTAGGAAATATCTATAAATTTGTAACATTTTCAGTGATTTAAGATAATGTAATTATATCTAAAAAGTTTATCTTAAAAAACTGTGTTAGTAATTTCTAAGAAGTTTAATGAATCACCAACTAATGCATTTAACAAATATTTTTGAGAAGTTCTCATAAGCAAGGCAGTGCGCGTGGGACTGACTGATTTGAGTCAAATAAAACGTCTTCTGTTGCCAGGTTAAAGGCTCATTCTTTTTGTATGAAGTGAGTTTCCTAAGGACTCTACATTCTACAAATACTTATATCTAACTTAACCTATTCACATACACCAAGGTTTCATATCTTTAACTTTCTGCTGTCTTTGAGGAGAGGCAAAAAGGTTAGTGCTATATAAATAAGTAAATGTAGAGAATACCAATTGGCCATGGGTAATTAAAAAAGATTTATTTATGCCCAGGATTATTTTTTAAAACTATATTTGTAGATAATTTCTAAATGTGAACAATCTAGCTCCAACAGAAAAGTATTTGTGAGAATATAAATTTTTATCCATAAGAATATAAATTTTTATCCTTTAAATTTTTGTTAATGTATGATTATGGTTAAACACATTCCCTTTACACATATTTCTTTTCCAAACTACCTACTGCTTACATAAATGTCTTCTATTATCAGTGACCATGACCATCTGACAAATTCATATGTGTTTAATAAGGAAGGAATATCTGATGAAAATCTAAAGATAAATCTCATTCTACTTGATATGCTATATAATAAAAATATCATGTATTTGGAAACAGGAATTTGGAATAGTGAAAGGCTTACATTTAAAATGTGCCGAACATAATAAAAGATATTTCGTTCTAGAATCTCTGACTTTCAGAATCAGGTAAAGGAGAGAAATTATACCTGCTGATATACCAAACAACAGTCTTTCTCCATAGGTTTTCTGAGAAATTACTTTAAAAAAAAAACAAGAAAAAATATATACATGTGATTATCAGTTACCTAAGTTTAACTTTGGAAGATAGTGCATTTACTTACTCTTCAAAAAATTTTTTTAAACATTTTTTTAAGTTTATTTATTTGAGAGAGAGAGCGAGAGCGAGCACATGCGCAAACGGGAGCAAGAAGGGGAGGACAAAGAGAGAGGGAGAGAGAGAAAATCCCAAGCAGGCCCTGCACTGCTAGTGCAGAGCCAGACTTGGGGGCTCGGTCCCACAAACCATGAGATCATGACCTGAGTGAAACCAAGAATTCGGCACTTAATGAACTGGGCCACCCAGTCGCCCCTACTCTTTTTTTTTTAAGAGATCCCTTTGAGAACTGTAAACATTAAAATAACCTAATAGATTATGTATGAGAAAACATTCAACAATTAGATTCTCAAGTAGATCAGAATACGAGATAATAAATGTATTTACACTCAAAATATATACCAATTTGTAAGAGTAGTAAAAGCCGCTGTGGATTATTTGGTTGTTTACTAACTATAAGAAGGGCAAGGTGTTTGAGCTAGGATAAGCAGAGTACCACAGAGAGGCCATTTCTGTGGTAAGACCAGGCAGAAACTGTGACGAGGATATACTTAATGCCAGAAGTGCCAGTCCCAGGGCACTCCCAATCCCCTTGCAATGGTACACTCAGTCTGCTGTCATAATCAAAAGTCTATGTAGGGACTGGCAATGTGTAGCCATGCAAAACCACAGATCTCATTATCTTAACAAACAATCTCATAACAATGTGAGTTAAACAATGGTTTTCAGAATTGGGTCAGTTTCCTTGGCTGTTAATTTGAGGATCTAAAATTATCAATTATTTTGGTAAAGCCCTAAATCTAGAGAATAGAATCAGTACTCTACTGAATGATAAGAGTTTATTTATATGGTTAACAGAAGTGAAAATCTGAATAATAGGTATGGCTCATTTTCATATTTCTGTAATACAATTAGACAAATGATTGTAGTAGACAGCACTGAACATCACAGAAAATCACAGATTCTATCATAAATATGCCAAATTATCTAATCAATAAACAGTTTACAAGTGAATCTTACCTATAATAAAACTTAACTTTTATGGCTTATCTGCATCAATCCTAACAGCATACCTTTGCAGAGACATCATTGAAAGGTGTGAAAAAAATTTTTAGCACTCATTCACTTCTATATGGTTTTAAAATAATAATGTTCCAAAGCAAGTAAAAGTACTTGATGAGCTAAATGCATGTGTGGGGCTCAATATCAAGCAACAGTCTATCTGGCATCAGTAATCAAGCAATTACGAAATGGAAAGTACATCTTGTACAAGCTGACAGACCCATTAAATCAGGAGAGCTGTGGGCAGACATACTGACACTGCAAGAATTACCAGAAAGCATTAATTTCAGCATTAATAAAATGGCAGTAAATAGATGACAGTTGCCAGATGAACTAAGAAATGAGGTTACTGGCCTTGTTAAGCTCGCGTCTGATTTTCTCAGGCACAAACTGGTCGAGGTAGCGTCTGAAGTGAAGGGCATCAATGGCGACGATTTCGGTGCCACGCCGCTGCCAGGCGTCCCTGGGGCAGGATGAAAGGGGCAAGATGACTAAGGAAAGACACTCACAAAATATAACCCTTGTGAGGCCGGGTTTCTGAGAATTTGGCAGGGTTAAAATATTAAAAATAAACCAACAAACCAGTAGCCATAGGTCTCAGCAAAACAGGAGGGCAGAAAACACCATTTTATTCTTAGATTTCAAGGCATTCGCGTTATAGACTGTTAGGCATTAAATGGTAACATGAAAAATTATCAAGAGATGACAAACATGACCTAATGTAAACAGGTACATCATTTACAATGAGTCTCAGAAGTTAAAGGATTTAGGGGCCACACAAAAGGAACTTAGCTCTTGGTTTTCCTCTAAGACTAACGAGACGTCATTTGTATCTTGACTAATGCCAAAAAAAAGGGAAAAAAAAAAAAAAAGGTCAAAAAGCTCATTCCTCCTTGGCTTTCAAAGACCTGCTCTTTGGGGCTTGGGTTTATAACATTGCCATGTATCACTATCATCCAAAACATAACCCCAAGAAGTCAAGTGTTACAAAAAATGTGTACTGTGCACAACTGCAGACAGTGCAAAACTATTTTTAAAAAGACAAACACAGTAAAGCAGACAGTAACACATTGCCTGTGGAAATAAGGACTGGGTGAGATGATTTTGGAAACGTGAAATTCCAAATATTCCAATATTCTCTTTACAGGCTTACATAGATTGACATGCCAAGCAACTTTTTCATGCTGAAGAATGGCAACAGAAACCTTCATGTTAGTCTGTAAGTAATTATCAGCAATTAAACATCCACATAATTGTTGCAACCAAATATTTTAATCAAAACAACGAGAGAGAGACCAGGGGTTGGATTTGAGATATTATGAAGAATAAGTTTGCAAGGGTAGGTGGGCAACAGCTGATTCTGAAACAATGGCTCTTTTTCATACATACACTCCCTCACACACACACACACACACACACACACACTTACTTTCAGGCACCATTTCGTTTTTCTTCCTTTCTCCAAATTTTTATTTAAATTCCAGTTAGTTAATATACAATATAATATTAGTTTCAGGTGATTCATTAGTTACAAACATCACCCAGTGCTCATCACAACAGCCGTCCTTAATCCCCATCACATATTTAACCCATCCCCCCACACATTTCCCCTCCAGTAACCCTCAGTTTGTACTCTATAGTTAAGAGTCTGTTTCTTGGCTTGCCTCTCCCATCCCTCCCACCATGTTCATTTGTTTTGTTTCTTAAATTCCACATATGAATAAAATCATATGGTATTTGTCTTTCTCTGATTGACTTATTTCACTTAGGATTACACATTCTAGTTCATTCGCGTTGTTGCAAATGGCAAGATTTCATTCTTTTTGATGGCTGAGTAATATTCCATTGTGTGTATATGTATATGTATGTATGAATGATGTATGTAAGTATGAATGTGTGTGTATATGTCAAATCTTCTTTATCCTATGATCCAGCAATTGCACTATTGAGTATTTACCCAAAGGATATAAAAATACTGATTCAAAGGGATAGATGCACCCCAATGTTTACAGCAGCATTATCAACAATAGCTAAATTATGGAAAGAGCCCAAATATCCATCAACTGATGAATGGATAAAGAAGGTGTGGTATATATATACACAATGGAATATTATCCAGGCACCATTTCTATAAAAGTTCACCCCTGTTAAACCAATTTTGTGAGGAAGCAAAAATGGCAAAGTATAAAAATATTTTTCAGTAAGAAATAAGGAGACAGGAACAGCAAAGTTTACTGCTGTTAACTGTTCTGTGGCATTAGGCAAGCTTTCTCACCATGTTTCCCCACCTACTTAATCTCACAGAAAAATTCAGGATAACTAAATAAGCCAGTTAAAGGCTTTAAGCTCTAGTAAGAACTTATTCTAAATAAGTTTGGCCTTGGAAGTGAACCTCCACTGACTGCTTACAACCTGGAAGCTGAGAGGTAAAGAACAAGAGTCCTGGGGTGCCTGGATGTCTCAGTCTGTTAAGCATAGGACTTCGGCTCAGGTCATGATCTCACGGTTTGTGGGTTCGAGCCCCGCATCAGGCTTTGCACTGACAGCTCATAGTCTGCAGCTTGCTTTGGATTCTGTGTCTCCCTCTCCCTCTGGTCCCTCCCCTGCTTGTGAGCATTCTCTCAAAAATAAAATAAACATCAAAATTAAAAAAAAAAAAAAAAAAAAAAAGAACAAGAGTTCTGCCCTTCTTGTTCTTGGCTTAGACTTTTGGCTTTTATTTCTCTGTTCTTCCCTTTTGTATATGGAAATGGTAATACTATTTTAACTATTAATGAACCTGTAATACCGAACATAAAAAGGCAGTTACATTTCTGAAATAAGAGTAGATGGGAGACAGAATGTACTAGGTCAAGCCCACAATCCTTAGTTTTTGGTCAAGTGATACTAAAGTCAGAAATTAACTCACCTTTCACTCCCATCTTCGTGACTTCGGGCCCAACGATACGTTTCAGCATAGCCTGTGTATTCACTGTACTGTTCGGTACCTGAAACAAATAATCTGCCATTATTTTTTGGAAAGATTTTTCTTAAAAGCTGCATGTTCTAAAGGGTCTTGTTAACAAACTTATTTCTCCTTTCTAGAAATACCTTATTGGCAAATGTCAACTGAAACAAAAACCAAAAAACCCCACTGGTCTTAATGACTTGCTATTATTTTCTGTAAGGAAGAAAATGACACCTATAAAAGCCACTGCAATGTTTATTGTACACAGATAAATGTCTCGATCAACAGAGAAAACAAAATATGCTCTGTCATATTAATCTCTTTCATGAGGGATGCCTGGGTGGCTCACTCGGTAAAGCATCTGGCTCTTGATGTCAGCTCAGGTTATGGTATCACAGTTTTAAGTTCAAGCCCCACATCGTGCTCTGTGCTGACAGCACAGAGCCTGCTTGGGATTCTCTCTCCCTCTCTCTCTGCTCTTCCCCCACTTGTGTGCTCTGTTTCTCTCTCTCACAAAATAAACTTAAAAAAAATTTTACATAGGGGCGCCTGGGTGGCGCAGTCGGTTGGGCGTCCGACTTCAGCCAGGTCACGATCTCGCGGTCCGTGAGTTCGAGCCCCGCGTCAGGCTCTGGGCTGATGGCTCAGAGCCTGGAGCCTGTTTCCGATTCTGTGTCTCCCTCTCTCTCTGCCCCTCCCCCATTCATGCTCTGTCTCTCTCTGTCACAAAAATAAATAAACGTTGAAAAAAAAAATTTAAAAAAAAAAATTTTACATAAAAAAATTTCTTTCGTGAGGAGTGCAGTGACTTTTATAAAAGTCCAATGTCTTCAATATTAGTAATCTGATGGTAATATTTAGTTTGTACTATTGAGAAAGCAATTTTACATAACGACATTCCCTGCTAAGAAAAGAGTCATTAAAATTAAATCTAGGACTTGCCTATCAACATGCAAGTGACTTCAAAGGGCATTTTAAAACCAGTATATTGTGATATGAGAAAGGGAGGGGAAAAAAGCATAATTAAAATTCACTTGATGAGAATGTGCACCAAGGCTGCCACTTAACAGAGATTTCTACTTTTATTTTTAAAAGTTTTTATTTATTTAAGCATAATCTCTATATCCAATGTGGAACTCGAACTCATGACCCTGAGATCAAGTTACATTAAGCTCCTCTGACTGAGCCAGCCAGGCACTCCCAGAGATTTCTACCTCATCAGACCTGAATGTCAGGAGGTATGGTGCCAAAGTGTCCTATTATTTAACTAAATAAAATCATTCCAATTCCTATGATCAGCTCAGTAATCACTTAATTTTCAAGAATCAACAAAACAGTAAAACGAAAAGCTGAAAACCCTGAGCAAGACAATACTTTTCATAAAGAAAAAAGAAATTAACAAAAAATAAACAAGACAACACTGACAACTAATATTAGTGACATTTTAGTCCAAGTGCCTTAATTTTGCCAGTAAATAAAATGCAAGCAGACTGACTTTTTCAATTTTTTTAAAATGCTTTTTATTTATTTTTGAGAGAGAGGGAGGGAGGGAGGGAGGGAGGGAGAGAGGGAGGGAGGGAGAGAGAGAGAGAGAGAGAGAGAGATCACCAGAGAGGCATAGGGAATGAGGGGATACAGAATCTAAGGCCGGCTCCAGGCTCCAAGCTATCATCACAGAGCCCGACATGAGGCTCAAACCCGTGAACAGCGAAATCATGACCTGAGCTGAAGTCAGACGCTCAATTGACTGAGTCACCCAGGTGCCCCCTGACTTTTACAGACAGCTAGAACACTATTTATTAACAAATGACTACTCATACTATAAAGGCCCAATACTGAAGATATCTGTGACAGACTTAATATTCAGGAAAAAAATGTTATTAGAATATACAGTATTTCAGAAAAAAATATACTTTATAAAAATAGAAAAGAAGGAGGGGGCATCTGGGTGGCTCAGATGGTTGAGCATATGATTCTTGATTTTGGCTCAGGTCATGATCTCACTGTTCATGAGACTGAACTCCGTGTCAGCTCTGTACTGATAGCAAGGAGCCTGTTTAGTATTCTTTCTATGCCCCTCCCCCATTCTCTGTTTCTCTCCCTTTCTCTCTCAAATAAAGATTTACAAAAAAAAAAAAAAAAAAAAAAGGAAATGGGGTGCCTGCCTGGCTCAGTTGGAAGAGCACGTGACTATTGATCTTGGGGTTGTGAGTTCAAGCCCGACGCTGGGTGCAGAAATTACTTAAATAAATAAATAAACTTAGCGGCGCCAGGGTGGCTCAGTCAGTTAAGTGTCCGACTCTTGATTTCAGCTGGTGTTACGGTCTCGTGGTTCATGGGATCGAGCCCCGTGTTAGACTCTGCACCGATAGTGCAGAGCCTGCTTTCGAGTCTGTGACTCCCTCTCTCTCTGCCCCTACCCTGCTCTCTCTCTCAAAATAAATAAACTTATAATAATAAAATAAACAAACTTAAAAAAATAGAAAACATGTTTAATAAAAATAAAAATAACTTAAAATCAAGTCATGACATGCTAATTATGAACTGTCAATTCTTCATCCAAAAGAAAATTAATTTCATTTTGAGGGTCAGGTTAACTTCTAACAGGTTACTTAAACAACCTGAAGCTTTTATACACAAAGAGTAGTAAATGTTGTGATTAACACTGCAAATGGCCTCTACATTTAACTATTAATTTACAGAGAACAGAGAAACATGTTAAATACCACCATGAAAATGTAATCAGCAACATTTAGACCATGGGAAACTCTATAGGACCAATAGTCTAGGCTGCTTACAAAACATTCATAAGGAGAGTAAAAGAGAGAGGAACCTATGAATTAAAAGAAGCAAATATGACAACAGTAACCATAAGAAAGTGAGAGTAGTTATATTAATATTGGATAAATCAGACTTTATGTGAAGGAGTATTATGAAAGATAAAGAGGAATACTTCATAATGATAAAAGGGTCAATTCACCAGAAAGACATAACAATTATGCTTTTATTTTGAATTCACATTTGAAAAATTAATGAAATTCATCACATTAACAGATTAAAGAACCCCACATAATCATATCAAAAGTTGGAGAAAAAATAAAATTCAACATCCATCATGATTAACATTTTCAGCAAAACTAAGAATAAAAAAAAAAAAAAAGAACTCCCTCAATCTGATTAAGGATCATTACATAAAAGCTTACAACTACCTTCATACTCAGTGATAAAAACATTCCACCTAATTCAACACTGTAGTGAAGTCCTAGCGGCTGCAATAAGGGAAATAAATAAATAAATAAATAAAATAAAAATAGAAAGAAAAATCACAAAGAGAATAAAAAAAATAAGACTATCCCTATTTGCAAATGTTATGACTGTTCATGTAGCAAATCCTAAGGAATCACTAGGAAAAGAAAGAAAGAAAAGTTACGGAAAAGGAAGAAAAGCTCGTAAATAAATGCAGTAAGATCAAAGATAAGTCTATATACTAGCAACAAACAATGGGGAAATAAAACTTAAAAATCCATTAATCATAGCATCAAAAACCATAAAATACTTAGGAGTAAATGTAACAAAAGATGTAGAAGACACCACTGAGAAAAAGTAGAGAAGATTTAAATAAATGGCGACCATGTTCAGGGGCTTGAAGACTCAGTATTGTATTTCTCAATACTGTAATTGCAAATTTTCCTCAATCCTGTTAATATCCTTAGCAGGCTTTGTTTTTTTTTTTTTAATAGTAATTGAGATGGTGATTCTAAAATTTGAATGGAAATGCAAAGAACCTAAAGTAATGAAAATACTTGTGAAAAAAGAACAGAATTGGAGGATTCAGCTACCTGAGTTTAAGATTTACTTAGTTGTGACCTAAGGAAAGACCAATAGATAGATCAATGGAAGTAAATAGAATTCATAGATAAATCCACACTTGTATGGTCAACTGACTTACAACAAAGGTGCTAAAACAATCCATTGGGGAAAGGACCATCCTTCCGACATGCTATTGCAATAATTAGATATTCATACAGAAAAATATCATAAACTTTAACTGCTACCTCACACTATGAACAAAAATCATTTTGACATAAAATAACAGGCATCAACATAAAACCTAAAGTTATAAGACCTCTAGAAGAAAACACAGGAGAATGGCTTTAAGACGTTGGAGGTACATAAAAATTTCTTAAATAGGACAAAGAAAGCAGTAACCTTAATAAAAATTTTAAAAGACTAGATTAGGTCAATATTAAAACACTTTTAGGAAAATGCTTAGGCAAGACTGGAGGAAAAATATTTGGAAAACAACTATCTGACAAAAGACTTGTGTTCAGAATACTGAAGAACTCCTAGAAGTCAATAATAAAAATATACAAACAACCCAATCTAGAAAAATAAGCAAAAGACTTAAACATCACAGAAGAAGATACAAAATTGGCCAATGACTACATGAAATACTGGTGAACATCACTAGTCCTAAGGGGAATGCAAATCAAAACCCCAGTGAAATACCACTATGTACCTGACAGAACAGCTAAATCAAAAAGAATGACAAAACTAAATGTGGACAAGGATGTCAGCTTAACTCCACTTAACAGGTTTGCTTTTTGCAGTGGCAAGGCTTAGAAGTTATGAAATCACATTCTGTGTATTCTAGGTTTATGCAAATGAGAAAAGAGGAAGGCTAGAATTTATGCCATGATGTTGGATGGCAATGAGAGGTACCCACAGGAATTCATGGTTGTTTGTTGGTATGTGTATGCGTGTGTGTGGTTAAACCATATACCTCCTGGCTCTGATGATGAAGGCATGGAAGCAATGACTCTCTTCGTAGCAATAAGGAATAACCAATTCAACTCCTGATTTCTAAAAATTACTCTATATCCAGGACTCCTTGGAGAAATGGCTGAATCTAGGGGCAGGGAATATACAAGATTGAGTTTAGAACATCTTTTTATGCCAAAAAAGAAGAAAGTGCATTAAAGAATGATCGGCGCATTGTCAAAGGAACACAATAGCCAACTGAAGGGGCTCTCACTGACCAAATCTGGAATAATTTAGCATCAAAACAGATGACAATAATGGATTATAACACATTGAATAAAGTAAGAATCCATGCATCTATAGAAATATTAATATACATAAATAAGAGAGAATGGAAAATCTCCCTTACAGTAGAGCGCCAACTACTAAATGCAGAAGGAATGATGGGAGTCAAGAAAATGGGTGCTAAAATTAGTGGCCAAATGTTTGATGAGGACAGGATATTTACACTTTCAAAGTATGTAAAATATATAACTACAAATTAATTAGAAAGGGAAAATACTAACTTGACAGTGGAGAACCTAGCACATCCTACCTCAACCAAGTCCTGACACTTAATATCACAGACACTGAAACAAAGTGGTATTACTATTCTCAAAGATACATTAGAGCAGGACACATCATTTCAGTGGGATTCCAACTAAAATGAATAAACTGAATCTAGTTACAAAGAAACATTGCGCAAACCCAAAATAAGAGACAATCTACCAAGTAATTGGTTTATATACTTTAAAAATATCAAGGTGAACAAATACCAGGAAAGGCTGAGAAACTATCCTGGTTGAAAGGAGTCAAGATGTGATCCACTACCGGAGTAGACTTGGGGGAAAAAAAGCTACAAAGAATATAATTAGGTTAACTGACAAAATGAAAATGAAAATATTGAGTAGGAATTAATTCATAGTTCTTTATTAATGTTAAATTTCCCAATTTTTATAACTTTGCTGTGCTGATTTAACAGAATTTCTAGTTATTAAGAAATATACAACAAAGTATTTGGGGTAAAAGGGCACAAAGTTGGGGCACCTGGGTGGCTCAGTCAGTTAAGTGTCTGACTTTGGTTCAGGTCATGATCTCATGGTTCGTGAGTTCAAGCCCTGCGTCGGGCTCTGTGCTGATAGCTCAGAGCCTGCAGCCTGCTTCAGATTCTGTGTCTCCCTCTCTCTCTGTCCCCAACATCCCTGGTCACACTCTGTCTCTCTTTCAAAAATAAACATTAAAAAAAATGGGGGGGGGGGTCATAATGTCTCCAACATACTCTTGGACAGAGATGAGGAAAAGAAAATAGAGAAAGAATGATAAAGCAGATGGGGAGAGATGTAAACTAGTGAATCTGGGTGAACAATATATGGAAGTTCCTTATATTATTCTTGTACCTTTCCTGAGTCTGAAGTTTCTCATACACACATAAATATAAAAATATCTATACAATATAAATATCTAAAAAGCTATGAAAAATACTCCGTTTTCACAGATGATTAAAATTTCCCATAACAAAAACTTAAAAATTTAAACTCAATACTAGAGTTTCTAGTCTATTACTTAGCATACTGCTTCTTAAAAATAATTTTTCAAAAATTTAAAATAATGTACACTTAATTCTTATAAATTCATCTAGAATTTTGGAAAAGATACTCAGCTACAAATTAAGAAAATAAACTACAGAATTCATGTTTTTTGTTAAGCCTTCCTGGACACCATAAGTAGAATTGGTGGTCCCTTGTCTGTGCTCCACAGTACTCTGCACAGAACATCAGTAAGGAACTTAACATATTAAATTGCAATCTGAAAGTCAGTTATATTTCTACACAGTAGCAATGAACAATCAGAAACTGAAATTTTAAATATACATTTACACAGCAATAAAAAAATATGAAATACTAAGGAATAAACCTGAGAAAATGTAAAAGTATACAGTGAAAAGTATACTACTGAGAGAAAGTAAAGATGACCCCAATAAACAGAGATATCTCATTCATGTGTCAAAGACTAAATATTGTTAAGATGTCAATTCTCCCCAAACTGATCTACAGATTCAAAGCAGTCTTGACTAAAAGTCCAGCAAGCTTTTTTGTAGATATTGATAAATTGATTCTAAAATTCACCAAAACAACTCTGAAGAAGAACAAACTTGGAGGGCTCACACTACCTGATTTCAAGAATTATTATAAAGCTACAGCAATCAAGATGGTATGAACACAAAAAGAATAAATCAGTAAACTGAATTTCAAAATTAGAAACTTCCATTCCTTAAACATCACTATTAAGGTCATGAAAAGACACACCACATATATCTAACGAAAGACTTGTATCTGGGGCACCTGAATGGTTCAGTCAGTTAAGCGTCTGACTTTGGCTCAGGTCATGATCTGACAATTTGTGAGTTCCAGCCCCGCGTCGGGCTCTGTGCTGACAGCTCAGAGCCTGAAGCCTGCTTTGGAGTCTGTGTCTCCCTCTCTCTCTCTGCCCCTCCCCCACTCACACTCTGTCTCTCTGTCTCTCAAAAATAAATAAACATTAAAAAGAATTAAAAAATAAATTAAAAAATAAAAAGAGAAAGACTTGTATCCAAAACACATAAAGCATTTTCAAAAGTCAATATAAGAGGGGCGCCTGGGTGGCTCAGTCGGTTGAGCGTCCGACTTCGGCTCAGGTCACGATCTCGCGGTATGTGAGTTCGAGCCCCGCATCGGGCTCTGTGCTGACTGCTCAGAGCCTGGAGCCTGTTTCAGATTCTGTGTCTCCCTCTCTCTCTGACCCTCCCCCGTTCATGCTCTGTCTCTCTCTGTCTCAAAAATAAATAAACGTTAAAAAAAAAAAAAATTAAAAAAAAAAAAAAGTCACTATAAGAAAACAAACCCAATTAAAACATGGTGCAACAGTTTCATATATGTAGCCATATGTCAAAACTTCCCTAACTGTAAACTTTAAATATACAGTTTACTGTATGCCAATTATACCTCAATAAAGCTGTTGAAAATGTAATCTAACTCCCTCACTAGATTACCAGTTTCTCAAGGGCAGGATTATAAGTCATTAACATTTGTGTCTATATTAGCATTTTGTAACGCAAGTATATAAGATGCAGGGGTTGGCCCAGTTGGTGGAACATGTGACTCTTGATCTCAGGGTCGTGAGTTCAAGCCTCACATTGGATATGGGGCTTACTTAAAAAAAAAAAGAAAAAAGAAAAAAGAAAAAAGAAAGAAGAAGAAGAATATAGAAGCAATTAAGTACTTGCATAAACGTAATTATTAACAAACAAAACCGGAAGAACATTATATTAACTGAGGTTAAAATACTAAGTCCAGAAAGACTTAATCAGAAAGTACTATGCAATTGACACATATAAAAAATTTCACATTTACAAAGACAGGGTGGCATGGTAAAAGGAGCACCACACTGAGATTAGGAAACATGAGGGACCCAAAGTGAATCCTTAAGTAACCAAATTTCTCAGGGGACTTCCATTTCAGCATATGAAAATCAAGCTGGTTAATAATTTTTGTTTTGTTTACCTCATAGAATTGCTTGGAAAGCCATAGGAGTTTAAAAGTCTTCAAAACCATAAAACAGTTAGTATTGGTGTCATCAAACTTAACTTTATAAAGAGGTAGAGAAACCAAAGACACGTGATTTCATTTATGTGAAGTTTAAAAGCAACCTGGTCTCCTGACCTGACTGGAAATAAAGACAGCTATGAATAGTTCTGTTCCTTTCTAATTTTTGTCCAGCAGTGGACAAGCTCCATTTTCCTTATTTATAAAAAACAAAACAAAACTGCCTGCTCTGATCTCTTAACTACGAAAACAAACACCTGTTCTCTCTTTTCAAAAGAAAGTGGTTGAAAAATATAAAATACCAATTATTATATTTCTATTTTAGGTTAAGATGATTTTAGTCTTCCTTCCTAAAAGAAACAAGATTAGATTTATTTCCTTCAGGTATGGGAAATCAAAGATGCATATACAGATGCTTTTGCTCTAAGAAAATTAAATCCTGGTTTTTCTGAGTAGACATCCTTCAAAAT
Source organism: Panthera uncia (assembly GCF_023721935.1). Lineage (NCBI taxonomy): Eukaryota > Metazoa > Chordata > Mammalia > Carnivora > Felidae > Panthera > Panthera uncia. The sequence goes on from NC_064818.1 coordinate 45,825,809, forward strand.
TATATCAACTGTCTGTTCTGAAAAACAGATACCCTTGTTTTAAATTCAAATTTATTGATAAACTATGATGAAACACAAAGGTAAATAGCGATAATAGCAAACAAGAGAAGACAACTGAATGACCTTTGTGGTAGCTCTCTGTGGGTATAGCCTATAAGACTTCATGCTCACAGACAAATCTTCACTTAAGGAAAAACGAGAAGGAACCCATTAAAATCTGTGCAAGAGCTCATGACAGACTAATGAGTTTTTAGATTTGGTAATACATGTTCTTATCTTCTCTTACAAATAATGAAAAATTTATGAAGAACTAAGGAAAAAATATTTGGAGACTGAAAAAATTCTATATCTATGGGTTGTGCTCTTGGAAACAAGGTTTATATGAAAGCAAAGCCATCTACCCTGCTTTTCTTAGGAGCACTCATACAGTGGTGATTATGCAGGAGATAGAACATTCTTGACTTTCATTCCCATGATCAATAAAAATGAAGAGAAGCTAAACTCAAACTGAGTTTGGATCCTTCCCAGTGAGCTGGTATCATTTAGTTAGCAATGGGCTGTTTTTGTAGTGATGGGCCTTCAGTGTTGTTGTTCTATAAGAAGCATCAATACCATAAGCAGTGGTATCCACTTTTCTACTTTCTAGCAGATCTGCTGACGTTCACAAAAGATGTTAAGAATCTGTGATATCTGGGGCAATTCTCTTCACTAGAGGGCAGGTTTTATTTTAAAGGTACTAACATTCTGCTCAGTAAGTTTTATGTCTAGGCACCTGCTTTAAGTGCTCACCATACAGAAACAACAAAACTCCCAGAACCATGATAACACCCTTTGGTAGTAAAGCTATTTTGCTAGATGAGGTAGAAGAACATGAAAAAGGGTAAAAAAGGAAAAGGTTGGGGTGGGGGGGGGGGGGTGGGGGAGACTGCAGTTTCTTTCCTTCTATCTATATTTACTGAAAAGTTTTACCCATGGCTGCCTCCAGGGAGGATCAGAGCAAATAGAGGGATAACACTATCTGGATAAACACTATTTGCCTGTTTGCATGACCTGTTTCATATTCATTTCAAAGTCTGATACCAACCAGATACCCCACAATGATGATAAATTTAATTTATTTCTAATTTCTCAAACTCTTCTACAGATTCAGGCAGCATAGTCACAGCCATTAGCTCATTGAGCCTGGATGAATCATAGAAGCAATGGAATTGATCAGGCAGATAGATTGCAGTGCATGGTTAAGAGTCTCCTAAGAAGGAAGATGGCAGAAATCCAACATCAAATAGATGATGAAATGGCCATTTCCATTAAGAGAACATCACATCACAGATATTAATTAGAAGGCACTATAATAGAATTAAGTGGATGTGAGGGAAAATGCTGAGTTAAAAGTCACCCCGGATGTCCCTAGCCTGAAGTAATTATAGATGTGAAGGTGAGTCATGGATCTGCAATTTTCCATTCATTTTACAATAGCTGTAGGTAAGGTAGAGAACAGACATTACTCCATAGTGATGATCCTTTTTTAGACAGAGGACAAACTATCTTTAAAAAAAAAAAAAAACAATTCTAGTATTTTCCTTTTACTATTCTCAGGAAAATTACATTTTTTATTTACAGCAACATTAATGGTAGATGATAAGAGACTTACTACTTCCGAAGTAAAAAAGAAATGAAGCAAATGAAACAAATTAGCTTTGAGTTTAAATGCCCAGCATTCTACCAACTTTTTTATTTTAAGGATGGAAATTCATCTTTAAAACTAAGGAGAGATTCTGTTCTGAATCTTTGGTTCAAATCTCATTTAGCTGCTAAAAATTAAAAATCTTTTAAAGTATTATTTGACACACCCAAATGCTGGAGGCAGTCACATTCCAGACATTAAGAGCTCTCTAAAACATAATGAGACTAATATTTAAAGTACATAATGGCTTTGGGGCGCCTGGCTGGCTCAGTCGGTTAAGTGTCTGACTCTTAATTTTGGCTCAGGTCATGATCTCATGGTTCGTGAGATGAAGCTTTCCATCGGCCTCTGTGCTGATGATAAGGAGTCTGCTTGGGATTCTCTCTCCCTTTCTCTCTGCCTCTCCTCCACTTGCTCTCCTTCTCTCTCAAAATAAATATAACAACAACAACAAAATATCTATTGGCCCAACAATGGATTTAGACAGTTTAATTTTTTTGTTCTGCAATTCCTGTACTTTCTTTTCCCCTAATACATTCCAACTGCATCCTTCCTATCTGCACACATGATAAACAATAAATGCAGACAGAGGACCAATAAGTGAGTTGAGACAACAGTGAAAATAAAAGGTTTTTATCTTTACATTTCAGTATAATCTGGATCACAACCTCAGAATTCCAGATGAAATACTTCAGGTTATTAACTTCAAATAGTTGAGTTTTTATCCAAGAGGAAGTTTCTTTGCTGAGGCTCCATTCTTAATTTCCCATATAAACTTAAAAAATTAACAATTTACCTTACCTCACCAAAAAGCAGAATCACAGGGATATTATAAAAATAATAAGATATCCAAATACTGCACAATAACTTGGTGAAAGCCTTTTTCTTTTAACCAACAAAAACTTACAAAATATAAGGACACATCAGCAAAACTGATTAAGTAAAAACCTCTGAAAAATTTCTCCTCCATAAAAGCAATGAGAACACTGGCAAAAATTGTGAGAATCAACTTTTTATGAACTGTGGGAATAACCAAAGGCTTGTAGCAGTCTGAGGAGGGTTTATTAAAGAAAATTGGCTGAATCTTGGAAAAAACAATGAGTTTTATGATGTTTTAACTTTCCTTATTCAACTCTTGCAAGCTCTAGAGTAGCCTTAAAATCCAACAGTCTGCTATAAACATTGGGGTACAAGTGCCCCTATGCATCAGCACTCCTGTATCCCTTGGGTAAATTCCCAGCAGTGTTATTGCTGGGTCATAGGGTAGATCTATTTTTAATTTTTTGAGGAACGTCCACGCTGTTTTCCAGAGTGGCTGCACCAGTTTGCATTCCCACCAACAGTGCAAGAGGGTTCCTGTTTCTCCACATCCTCTCCAGCATCTATAGTCTCCTGATTTGTTCATTTTAGCCACTCTGACCAGCATGAGGTGGTATCTCAGTATGATTTTGATTTGTATTTCCCTGATGAGGAGTGACACTAAGCATCTTTTCATGTGTCTGTTGGTGTTGCACTCTCAACAATAGCCAAATTATGGAAACAGTCTAAATGTCCATCAACTGATGAATGGATAAAGAAATTGTGGTTTATATACACAATGGAGTACTACGTGGCAATGAGAAAGAATGAAATATGGCCCTTTGTAGCAATGTGGATGGAACTGGAGAGTGTGATGCTAATAAGCCATACAGAGAAAGACAGATACCATATGTCTTCACTCTTATGAGGATCCTGAGAAACTTAACAGGAACCCATGGGGGAGGGGAAGGAAAAAAAACAAAAAGAGAGGTTAGAGTGGGAGAGAGCCAAAGCATAAGAGACTCTTAAAAACTGAGAACAAACTGAGGGCTGATGGGGGGGTGGGAGGGAGGGGAAGGTGAGTGATGGGTATTGAAGAGGGCATCTTTTGGGATGAGCACTGGGTATGGTATGGAAACCATTTTGACAATAAATTTCATATATTTAAAAAAAAAAAGAGAGAGAGAAGTGTCTATGCATGTTTTCTGCCCATTTCTTCACTGGGTTATTTGTTTTTCAGTGTGGAGTTTGGTGAGTTCTTTATAGATTTTGGATACTAGCCCTTTGTCTGATATGTCATTTGCAAATATCTTTTCCCATTCCATCGGTTGCCTTTTAGTTTTGTTGTTTCCTTTGCAGTGCAGAAGGTTTTTATCTTGATGAGGTCCCAATAGTCATTTTTGCTTTTAATTCCCTTGCCTTTAGAGATGTGTCAAGTAAGAAACTGCTGTGGCTGAGGTCAGAGAGGTTTTCTCCTCCTTTCTCCTCTAGGGTTTTGATGGTTTCCTCTCACATTCAGGTCCTTCATCCATTTTGAGTTTATTTTTGTGAATGGTGTAAGAAAGTGGTCTAGTTTCATTTTTCTGCACGTTGTTGTCCAGTTCTCCCAGCACCATTTGTTAAAGAGACTGTCTTTTTTCCATTGGATAATCTTTCCTGCTTTGTCAAGATTAGTTTGCCATACTTTTGTGGGTCCAATTCTGGAGTCTCTATTCTATTCCATTGGTCTATGTGTCTGTTTTTGTGCCAATACCATACTGTCTTGATGATCACAGCTTTGTAGTAGAAGCTAAAGTCTGGGATTGTGATGCCTCCCGCTTTGGTCTTCTTCTTCAATATTACTTCGGCTATTCGGGGTCTAGCACTTTCAACAATAGCCAAATTATGGAAAGAGCCTAAATGTCCATCAACTGATGAATGGATAAAGAAATTGTGGTTTATATACACAATGGAATACTACTTGGCAATGAGAAAGAATGAAATCTGGCCTTTTGTAGCAACGTGGATGGAACTGGAGAGTGTTATGCTAAGTGAAGTAAGTCATACAGAAAAAGACCAATACCATATGTTTTTACTCTTATGTGGATCCTAAGAAACTTAACAGAAGACCATGAGGGATGGGAAGGAAAAAAACAAGTTAGAGAGGGAGGGAGGCAAACCATAAGAGACTCTTAAAAACTGAGAATAAACTGAGGGTTGACGGGGGGTGGGAAGGAGGGGAAAGTGGGTGATGGGCATTGAGGAGGGCACCTTTTGGGATGAGTACTGGGTGTTGTATGGAAACCAATTTGACAATAAATTTCATATTTAAAAAAAAACAAAACACCAACAGTCTGTAATCACAGTGAAAACCACCTAAGGGTTCAGAAAAAGGTTGAAGCTCCTTCAAAGCCCCATTCTCAGAGAACTGTCATCATCTAACCTATCTGGTGGTTCCCTGGAAGACCTCACTCACAAAGCTGCCTTTATTTGACCTGACTTGGAATTTACCCAGTATAAAAAACCTAATCCCCAAGGTTGTTCGTTGAAAACAATTACATGGAATTGCTTAGCAGTATGGCTGCCTGAGGCAGTAGATATCAGTTAGGGCAAGTAATAGCCTTATCAAAAAGTTTCAAAAGAAAAGCTGAGGAATGAGATATCTGTAAGGGGCTTTAAAAAGTTCTTAGTATTCCCAGGAATCTAGAAGTCTATATGTATGACCATGTCTGTGCACATGCTCAAGAAAGACGTGAGAAAGTCCTAAGCTCACTCCTCAGACCTTGAGGCTCTGTGCAAGCAGGAAGTGAAGTGTGAAGTACAAGCAGGAAGGAAGTGTCATTGGCCTGGTTGAGTGCTGAAGGTGAGCCCCAATGTCCACATAGAGCCCTTCACTAAAGACTGAAAGACTTATTGGCTCTAAACATTTAAGCAATCTTCGTCCAATCATTAGTTAACCACTAACCTAACCCAGCAGAGACTAATGGTCACATATAAAAAAAGAATACAGACTTTACAGAATTAGTTTAGAAAGGTTACGAAACAACAAGAGCAAACAGCAACAAAAACAAACTCTAGGCAAAGGGGAAAATCTGATTTTGAGAGTTGCTACATTATTCAAATGTGTGGTTTTCAACAAAAAATTGAGATATGCAAAGAAAAAAGAAAGTAGGCCCATACTCAGGGAAAAAAAGGGAGTAAACTATAACTGTACCCAAGGAGCCCAGATGTTAGACTTACTGAACAAAGACATTAGCTATTTTAAATATATTCAAAAAACTAAGGGAAATTATGTCTAAAGAACTAAATTAAAGTTTGCAAATAATGCCTCACAAATAGAGAATCTCAAAGAGAGAGAGAAATTATTAAGAAGAAAAAAAAAAAAAGAACCAAATAGAAATTCTGGAGTTGAAAAGTACAGTAATCAGAATAAAAATTTCAGGGGCACCTGGGTGGCTCAGCTGGTTGAGCATCCTTGACTCTTGATTTCGGCTCAGGTTATGATCCTATGGTTTGTGAGATCAAGCCTCATGTCTGGCTCTGTGCTGTCATCACAGATTGGGATGCTATCTCTCCCTCTCTCTCTGCCCCTTCCCCCCAACCTCAAAATAAATAAATAACCATAAGAAAAAAAAAGTTATAAACATTTTTCACTGGAGGGACTCAAAGGCAGTGAAAGGAAGCACAAAAAAGAATCTGTAAACTTGAATATAGGTCAAATGAGATTATCCTGTCTGAGGAACAAAAGAATAGAGAATGAAGAAAAACGAACAGAGCTTCAGAGACCAATAAGACATCATCATGTATACCAACATATGCATAATGGGATTCTCAGAAGGAGAAGAAAAAAAGGGACAGAAAGAATATTTAAAGAAGTACTGGTCAAAAATTTACCAAATTTAAACATTCAAGCAGCTCAATGAACCCCAAATAGGATAAAATCAAAGAGATTCTAAACACATCATAATCAAACTGTTCAAAGACAAAGAGAAAATCATGAAAGTAAAACATAAGGAACAAAATGTTGATACTCTCTTGAAGGTTGTCTACAAATATATCTGAGACAAAGAGAGTGGCTTCAAGAGTAGATCTCAGAGTCTTAGTTCAGACACGTACGTCTTTGGAGGTAAATTAGTTGAGTACAAATTTTATGTAACTCCTATGGAATGGTTTTTCTCTCACTGTAATTTTTCAGAATAACAATCAACCAAATTCTCCAACCCAGTTAAATATTTAGTTTCCCACACTAATCTCAAAGCGGCAACAGATTCAAAAAGGATAAGAAATCTTCTTTTGCAGAAAGATAGAGGCATCAGCAGCTGATGACTGATTATGGCTTTTATGTGGGAATGTTCTTTTAGGTACCTGAGTAAAAGACTTAACTTATGTATAGTGGCTGATTAAGAATTTGAGAGGTGGGAGTTAATCACTAAATTTTTGGTAGCTGATTCACAAGAAAATACAGTGATATAGTTGTATCTCAAGGTAAAAAAACTTAAGAAAAAAATTTTAATCTCAACAATAGACCAAAAGTATAAATTTTACTATATTTCCCTCTCTCCTCCTTCCATATTAACTTAAATCAAGAAGAGGCATTTAGATCATCACACTTTTTCTCTCAGGATTAGAAATTAGGGTAAACATAAGGTTCCTGATTTATTACTATTCAATGAAAGCTCTCTGTTGTACTCTCTTTGAATACTGTAAGTATGCTTTTTAAATGTATATACATCTTCATATTGAAGTATAACAAAGCAATTTGGAAACATAATGCAAGAATAATAACAGAATACATGGTCAAAGACACATCACTATCCTCTTTTTAAGGGCATAACATAAAATTTCAAACTGGAGGGTAGCTTTTACCCTTGTTCCTCAGATAAAGATGTCAAGAATGAAAAGGTGGGTATCAAGTGTCTTACTCGACTAGGAAAATAGAACTGTAACAATTTCCACAAACCAAGAATAAATTAATCAATAAAAACATTGGGACTAAGGCCAATGATAGAGAAAAGCTGTATCTGGGTGGCCTCTAGTCTTCATGATAGATACTCATAGGTGGGGAAAGCTACTTTATTGTACAGACTTCCCAAAACTAACCTGTAATGATAAGACATTCATTGTGATCCAGCACCTCAGTGAAGAGCCGTGAAACAATTAACTCGGGGTTAATTAAAAAGCGGATTTCTTCTTGCACAAGTCCTGCACCAGTTACACCACCTCCAACAAAACGGTTTGCAAAATCCACCTATTTGGAAAAATGTGGCATGTTAAATGATTATCTAAAATACCTACATATATGATAAAGAAGCACTTTCTCTCTTGCTTTCGTTTCTCATATAAATCAATCCCCAAATTAGTAATCTTCCAACGGAGAACAGACTGTGGTTGACTGCACTCTTTCCATCTCACTCCAGGTAACATCTTTGCATACTTCTTTAGATTCCAAAACCTTAGAAGGAACCTGGAAAATGGAGCTTTTAGGCAAAAGCCTCAGTGTAATCATACAGACTCTTATTTACAAACCTTATATGTACTACAAGGGCCACAAATCAAAGGAAACTTTATCTGGAAAGGTTTCAAGATCATTTCCCTACCATTCACTACTCAATTTCCATTTATGGATTTCATATGACTCTAATATAATTATATCTTTCTTATATAATATGGCAATCAAACATTTGTCCTTAAAGAACTGAAAAATTTAGTCATTGCCCTTTTTTTTAAGTAATTGCCCTTTTTTGGATAACCTTTTTCTTCTGTGAAAGAATAAAGAGATAAAATTTCACCCTAAATTCAGATGCAAAGCAAACTACATGAACATTACAAACTGTTTATTTTTACTATACCTAAGGAGAAAAAAAAAAGAAAACAGGAAACCTAGTTTAACAACAAAGACTCATAAAATTGGCTATTGTTGATAATGCTGCTATAAACATTGGGGTGCACGTTTATGGAAAGAGCCCAAATGTCCATTGACTGATGGATAAAGAAGATGTTTTATGTATATATATACATACACACATACACACAAACACACACACACACACACACACACACACACACAATAGAATATTACTCAGCCAAAAAATAGTATGAAATCTTGCCTTTTGCAATGATGAGAATGGAGTCAGAGAGTATTATGCTAAGTGAAATAAGTCAGTCAGAGAAAGACACATACCATATGATTTCACTCCTATTTGGAGTTTAAGATACAAAATAAACAATCACAGGGGAGGGAGAAACAGAGGCAAACCAAGAAAGAGACTCTTAACTATAGAGGGCAAACAGAGGGTTACCAGAGGGTAGATAGGCGGGGGGTGGGTTAAATAGGTGATGGGAATTAAGGAGTGCATCGTGGTGATGAGCACGGGTTGTTGTATCTAAGTGTTGAATCAAAAATTGTATAGCTGAAACTAATATCACACTGTATGCTAACTAACTGGAATAAAAAAAAAAAAAAGTTAAAAGAAAAACCCAAAGGGGACACCTGGGTGGCTCAGCCGGTTGAGCATCAGACTTCAGCTCAGGTCATGATCTCATGGTTCATGAGTTCGAGCCCTGTGTCAGGCTCTGTGCTGACAGCTTGGAGCCTGGAGTCTGCTTCGGATTCTGTCTGTCTGTCTGTCTCTCTCTCTGACCCTCCCCTGCTAACACTCTGACCCCTCTCTCAAAAATAAACATTAAAACAAAAAAAAAAAGATTCAACTAAATTAATATTTCCAATTTAGTTTAAAATTACTCATAAGCTTTCTGTGGAGTACTATAATGGGATCCCCAAGCTCCTATTAATAAAGATGAGTTACACAATGCTCTAGACAAAGCAAATTCTACCTGTCAGTATTATTTGTCTTAAACTTACTAAGCACTCCAGCATGTCCAACATTATGTGAAGCTCTATGGGGCAATATGTAAGAAATGGTTTCCAACTTTTAGATTACTCTATTTGAGGATTTAGATTACACACATACATAACACCTTGTGTACATACATAGCCACCCACACCCACAAAGATTTTAGTAAGGCAAGAGAGGCTTGAATACTGTACAGAGAAAATAACTCTCTTTCCTCTACTCCTACAGTACTACCACACTCACAACACTTCTGATGTCAGATGTATGGGTTTCCACACATAGAGCAATTCTGAAACACCAGCTGGGTGTCCTATAATTCAATTCGGTTCTGACACCATCTACCAGGAGTTAGCATCAGCTCCAACAGGCTAATAACAATTCAGTCCCACAAAACTGCCCCACTGCAGACACCAACTGCAACTACAGTTAATCGGCTATAAATGGGGTTCTCATAATCTGCTCTCGTGGTTTGATAAACTCACAGAACTCACGGTAACACTTACTTATGTTTACTCATTTATTAAAAAGGATATAATAATGGACAGAGATGAACAGACATATGAAGTGATAGGGCGTGGTATATGGTAAGAGGCATAGAGCTACCTCTCCCTCTCCCCATGTTCACCAACTTCCACATGATCACCAACCTGGAAGCTCTTTGAATGCCATACTTTTGGGTAGTTTGGTGGAAGCTTCATCACTTAGGCAGGATCATCAATCATTAGCACAGTCTCCAGTCCCTCTCCTTTTCCCAGAATATGGGGAGTAGAGTAGAAAGTTTCAAGCTTCTAATCATGGCTTAGTCTTTTTGGTAACCAGCCCCCACCCTAAAGCTCTCCAGGAGCTCACCAAAAGTCACCTCATCAGAACAAAAGACACTCCCATCACCTAGGAAATTACAAGGGTTTTAGGAGCTCTGTGCAAAGAATCAGGGGCAGACACCAATATAGATTTTTTTCTATGATTTTACATATACTTTCAGACTACTGTCAAATGTAAGATTTCTTAAAACCTGCTTGTATTCTCAGGGCACCTGGGTGGCTCAGTCGGTTAAGCATCCGACTTTGGCTCAGGTCATGATCTGACAGTTTGTGAGTTCGGACCCTGCACTGGGCTCTGTGCTGATAGCTCACAGCCTGGAGCCTGCTTTGGTTTCTGTGTCTCCCTTTCTCTCTGTCCCTCCTCCTCTCCTCTCTAAAATGAATAAACATTAAAAAAAATTTTTTTTAAGTTGCTTATGTCTCTAAAGCAATTGTAATATTAAACAATACTTTGAAGCCTATTCTACAAAAGAGTAAAACAAGAATATGAATTTTTTTATATATAAAAATATATGTGGAAAGACAGAAACTAATAGAAGGTAAAGCAGTCTTCTTTCATTAGAAAAGAACTTAGAAAATACTGAAAAATATGACTGGACAAGATCTTGAAATGAGTTATCACAGAATCATATATAAGTTTACATTCAGACATACTAAATCAACACTAAAAAGAGAGTAATTCTGTAGCTTATATAGAAAAATAATCTTGATTCAACAAGTCCATTGATTAAAATTATTTACAACATATAAAATCATTATGCATTGGGTGATTTATGACTTAAAATATTCAACAAATATTAACTGAATATTGTGCTGGGGACCATGAGATACAAAAATAAGTAAGACGTGGGCCCTGGCTTCACAGCATTTGTAATCTAGATGAGATCCCAGCACATAAGCAGAATGAAAAAATGTTTATTAACGAACCTACTAGAATATATTTGATCCTTTCCAAATAATAAAATTAACTAAAACTGGAGCATGGGGAGGAGAATAGGGGAGTTTACAAGAGGAGATGATATTCAATTTAGATTTTGCTGACATTCAGGCAGAGGGAATAACTGCACAAACACATAGGAAAAACACAGAGCTGTAAGCAGCTCTATGAAGAGTGATAAGCATGTTCCTCACGCCTATCTGCGATGTAGAGTATGTGAAGGATTATGGTTGGTGATAAGGTATTCTTGGAATGATTATAAAAAGAAAAGTTACAACTGGGCCTTACACAGGGTCCAGTTGTAACTTTAAACTCAGTCTAGAGTTTAAAGAATGAATTGGAAAGGTGTAAAATTAAAAGCAGAGAAGCTGGTTAGGTGACTACTAAATAGGTTTGACAAGAATTACTTAGGCCTCAAATAAGTCAGTGGGAAAGAAACTGAAGAAAAGAGAGGTCCAGCAAAAAACTAAAACAGACAGCACTTGAAAACCAAGAGACTAGCTACGTAAGTATAATGGTATCGTGAATACAAATGAGAAACAAAGTTTGAGATCAGCTAAACTTAATTTTTACTGGAACAAGGTACATAACTAAAATAAAAAGGAAGTTCTATATAATTTTTGTATAACTTGGTAATGATAAATGAAATACATTCAATGTGCATACTATTATTCATTCTTTGAATAAAAGGCCAACATTTATTACTTGAAAGGTATGCATAGAAATAAATACGTTATACTAAACTCAATATGCCCCTGAAGGCAGGGGTCTTTAAAAAAAATCAAACTTTCCACTACTTAAAAAAGTTCTTAATAGAAGGCTTTCTATTACAGGTGAGAAACCTGTTCCAGAACATGAACACAAGCATATGAGTGCTTATTTTTAGCCATTTTCCAACTCACTTCACTTTAAAGCTACTTGTTCAGATTATTCAGTTTCTGAATTATAACTTGATGAAAAGAGAGAAATGATAACAATCCTTAGAGAGGTCTTGTTGTTGCCATTCAGCATAATGTAACTTATATGCTACACAAGGAACTTTTTAAATTGCAATACAGTATTCTCCAATCTCCTGGGGATACATAGCATGGGTAGGGAGAATAATTAATAGAAGTCTTTATGGTATTCTTTTAATCTACTGAGGTTTCACATTTCACCTATAATATATTCTAGAAAAGTGGGAAGAATCTCACCCTTGAATGTTGTTAAATAATTCCTTGCTGAATTGTATTGTGATGAAAGGTCAGCATTCCCACAGCGCTAACTAGCAGTAGCTTTGTTTATTTCATGTGTATTAAGACTCTCTCAGTCAATCTATTACTTTAATGTAGAAAAGAACATCATCAAAATGGAAATGTGGGGGAAAAGTAACATTCATTTGAAGTAAATTTTAAGCCTATTTCAAAATTATTATTTAACAAAAAAAGTAATGATTAAATACAAATTTAAAAAAAATTTTTTAACTACCAGACAAATATTACTCCAGTTATCCTAAGTATTTCTATTTATAATCTCAAAAAAATCACTGGGAGATGGTGATTTAAAACAAAACATGGTTTGCCCCTTTGAAGATTTTAATTATAAATGTATCTTTTAAAAGGCCATTCTAAAAAGAATCTCAGTTTCATTAAGCACTTAGAGTATAAATATATAATAACTAGGCAAATGCAAATCAGTCTAGTAATTTTACAGTATACATTAAGTTATTCAAACAAGTTAGTCCACTCTCTGGAACCTGATTTAGAGTCTGACCCAATATAAGCACCAAATAAGGATCTAAGAAGAAAAATCAGCAATTCCCAGTAGAAGTGAAATGATGTATAAGCATCTTTCAAAGAAAACTGACATTGTGATGCCTGACATTGGGATACTGACATTGGGATAAGAACACAAATCACCAACATTTTGCCTCAGATTACTGATTTTTGAAAAAAGATCACTATCACTACAAAGCAAAAGGAAAACATGTGTTAAGTGTTACAACAATTTAAAGCTAGATACACAGGGTGTTTTCTTTGTTAACTCCTTTTTCCAAAAATATATGTTTTTAAAGTGAAGGCAATGACACAGATAAATAACAAAGACTGAGAGATGGACAAAATAACCTGCTCTGAAACGGGGAAGAGACAGCAAGCATAGCTGGCTCACGTACCTAAAACTGTTACATATGGGAGAGACGACTTTCTTATCAATCAATTTTAGATGTCTGTGTCCTAAGACCTAAACAAGGTTGGTGGCAGAAAAACATTTCAAGCTGGTCATCATTTGGGGGCAGAGCAACAGCCTTTAAAGAAAAAGAACAAAACTGCCTAGTGATGGCTTGTCAAGACCATACCCTGGGAACTTCCTCCACTGTCAATCTACAGTCAATGTCTGAACTAAGAGGCCTGATGTTGTCCAGATCTTAAGATTTTCTGTCAAAGGCTTTTTAAAGAGGCACACGTGAGAAACAGTACACTGGCAAATAACAGCTTTACCAAGGCTGTCAAGATGATCTGTTTGGTGTTTTTCTCCATTCTGCTATCATGCTTCTTTGCATTAAATCAGTTTAGGAGATGAACAAATAGGTTTTCAAATTTTCTTTGCTGTCACTCGATAAGAGAGAGTCTCAAACACACACACATTGTGATTCACCTACCTGTAGCATGCCTTGACCATTTCCTTCTATGGTACCTTCATAAGTGACATGCAATCGAGTCAGGGGTTTGTCACATCTATAATTTAAAAAGATAATCCTTTACTTTTAATGACAAATACTTCACTACAGAAAAATGTGGAAATATAGATGAATATAAAAGACAAATTGAAACTGTTTCGAATCTTAAAAGCCAGAAACAGATGCCTGGTTAACATTTTTGATATAGACGCTCCCAAACGTGTTCTTATTCAAATATTAAATACACATATTTAAATTAAAATGGGATAATATGCTGTTCTGAAACCCATTATTTCTCCTATAAAATATCAGTTTCTTTTCTTTAAGAGTTGAAAAACTTCTCAAAATATAAAAAAAAATTTAAGATCTATGAAATGTTATTATGCTACAGTTGGCAACCCAAAGAAAAATACAGAAAAATTTAGCAATAAATCATATATGATGCTAAGATAGGGTCTATTTTCACTAGTTTGATAAACATGAGTGTGTGTGGCAGGGGTATCTTGATGAAAATACATGCCACAGAAATTCTGATCTATTGTATTTTTATATTAATAAAATTGATGGATGAACCTAGTACCTCTAAGTCACAATTATTTTCTTTCCCTTTTATAAGCCATGGTCACTGAGGTCATGCCACCCTAAAACGTGACACCATGGCCTAACAAATATTTTAAATTTGAGAAAATGGCAGAAACAGGAGGGTCACTCTGACCTCCCCTCCTCATAGTTCTTCCCTGTAATAAACCCCTCATGTGCAAGGTGCCCACCCTCTATCTGGAGGAAAGCAGTATCCTTATCTCCAAAGAAGAAGGGGTATCAAGAATCTAGCAAACAAGCCTTGCTAAGTTTCCCCCAGTTTACTACAATTACCTCATATTTCTTAATCTGTCATATTCCTTAGAGATGTTCACTCTTTATCAAACCTAGTATAAAGTATGTGGGTCTGTTTCTTTGGGCTTTCATTTCCTTAAGAAGGCTCCTGCGACATGTACAATTTATATTAAATAAATTTGTGTGCTTTTCTCCTGTTAATCTGTCTTTGTCTGTTTAATTTTCAGACCCAGTCTGGGATCCTAACTGGGTTAAGAAGAAACTTTTTCCTCCCTTACTGTGTTTACCTGTCTTACATTATATTAAACAATCAATTCCATTTTATTAATAGTATTTGATGACATTTTTTGCTAATAGACTCTCCCCATTACTTACTTAATAAAGAATATAAGTTATAAAAGAATATAACAGATGAAATCCAAATCTCTAACTTACATAAGGGTGGCATTCATGCGGGGGGAATTACATATTTTTTATAATAATTACACATTTTTAAAAACAATTTAACTGGGGGAGTGCTATTTACTTTTTGGGATTTACATTCTTCCTGATTCAAGGAGTCCAAATACATTTCTGGGGAAGCTCCAGTCCAGAAGACTGAGAGCCTTAAACTCAGCAGGCAATTCACTACAGATTCTAAGAGCTGCATTTGCATTAACTCATTTAATCCTGATAGCAACCCCATTACCATCTCCTTTTACAGATGGGAAAACAAGACACAGAAAGCATTTAAGTAACCTGCCTAAGTCTCATAAATGAAGCAAAACAAAGATTTGAACCCAGGTAACCTAACAGTGGTCCAAACTCTTAACCAGTATGCTACACCTTTAGAAAAATTACTTTCCAAATCTCTTGTAGAAAGTAGTGACACAAGTTTGATTTTTTTTTTTAACTTCCTTCGTTTGTTTTTTGATCCTATTTTCCTAGCCATTTTATGCTAAGGGAGACTATCCATGAGGATACTACTGAAAAGACAAAGAAGCACGATCCAGAAATCTCTAGTTTGTCAGCCAGGACTTCAAAACAAATCTCATCTGACATCAACTATTCTCCATGATGGAAGCTGTCAACATATAGTACAGCTCTCAATAAAATTATGAAATTGCTAGCCACTTTTTAAAAAAGCATCCTCCAACTTCCTGACAGGTGTCCCCTTTTGGCCCAAGCAAATCTTTCATACCACCGCACTAGGAATCAAAGACAGAGGACTGTAACTCTCTGTGATTAAGTAAGCCCAGCTAAGGTAGTCACTGGTGACTGCTGGGTTAACTGTAACATGGCAGAAGCTTGGAAATCAGAAAAACCTCCAACTTCCTGGCTCTCATTTAGCCCCTTGCTGTTGGGAACACCAACAATCCTCATCTCTTCTTTATCCTCCCTCTTAAAGTGAATGCATGTTTCTGGTTCTGTGGAATCTGGGAGATTGATTAGTTACATTCTCCAACTCACTTACGAAGCAGCTAAAACAAAAAGAGATCAATGAAACAAAAACGTTAGAAAAGTTATCAAGTCAAATTGTGCCTATCAAAGTTAAGGGGAGTATCTTGATCTTACTCAGGGGCAAATTTATCTCACTGACACAGCAGCCTTGCCAATTGTGGTTGGCATTTTGACCTATCCCTTCTCTCCCAGATGGTAATGTACAAATGGGTGTCCTTTCCCCTTAGTGCCAAATGAATGTCAGATGAAGAGCTGAGATCTACAGCTGAATTAAAAACAAGCCCTCTGCATGATCTATAAAATCTACACCAAAGTGAGATGAACAAAACGTCTGTATTCCTGTCAGATACTAACACAAAAGCTAAGAAAAGCAATCTGTACCCTGGCCTGGGCAGATAGCAGCAAATTGTTACTTTTAGTTGTAGACACCATATTTTAAGAGAGACCAATGGCCTGGAGTAGATCAAGAACAAATATAAAGGGTTTAGAATCCATATTATATGTGAAACAGAGAAAAGAGTAAGTTTAGTGTGTTACCTATGTGCACTGTTAGAGATGGGGGTGGGTCAAGAAAGCATTATGATGTTGAACATCAACAATGGGACACACTGAGGTGAAAGAGTGAATTTCCCAACACTGAAGCTGTCTGTCATCTGTCACAGGTAGAGTTGACTGATACTTCTGGTAGACAGCTAGACCAGATGATTTCTTGGGGGTCCCTTTCATCTCTAATACGCCAAGACTCCAAAATGCTGTACATGTTCTCTTCCTTTCTGGCTCAATTTTGTTTTTGTTTTTTGTCTTCAGGTTGTTTAAACTTTTACCCACTTCCCTCTATTAATAGTCATCTCAGCCATGCAGTCAGCTCCTAATGTAAGTTTCTTTGTTTTTTTTCACCTCACAAATAAACATCTTTGATGGATAAAAAAAAAACCACCACAGGAAAGCCACTTAAGCAGATGTGTTTTATCAAGTTAACTTCCTTAAAAGTAAGTCCCTTTCGTCACTAATTCCAAAGGAAATAATTAAAAGCTATGATAAAAATTATGGGAAAATGAAAATGAGAGGCACTGGTCAACACGAATGCATATGCAAAATATGCATTTAGTATGTTTGATCATGTTCTCATGTGCAATGGAAAAGGTGATCTATTCCTCTTTAGGTGATATGGGGACCTGCTCTAGACTAGGGAAAGTATTGACTAGTTCAGGGCCCCAAGGAACTTACAAATCTGAATGAACTCAGATTGATTATTATTCTTCTCAGTTATTTGTAGGTAAATAATAAGAAAAAAAGCCCCAGTAAATTAGCAACTTCCACAAAATCTGCATGTGAATAGCCAAACTTCAAAATTCTTGTCACTGAGACAAATTCTAAGTAATTACTATTTACATTTTAGTTTAATGAAAAAATTTTCCAACATCTTGTCCTCCAGAATGAAAAGCCATAAAATACATATATACTAACCAAAAGAGGAGGTAAGACTGAACATTATATATTGGTTGTTCTAGTTAATATTAGTGTCTTCACACACAAACTCCTTAATTCTAAATAAGATTTTGTTTCAGAAAACAAAAATAAAATCAAAAACAAAAACAAAAAAATCCACTAAGGCAAACAGTAGAAGTCAAAGGCTTGCAGGCCTTGATTCAGAAAGCATGGCCTTTCTAACAATGAGAGCTATCAATGGATCATTTATGATACAAAACTCCCCTAGCATTAGGGCAACTAAGAGGTTGGGAAACCATTTTTCCTGAGGTTGTGAAATAGAATCCTTGCATGGTGAAAGAGTCCTTCTAATTCTAGGATTCCCAGATTATTTTTATTACTATTACCTTTCCCACTCTGGAAAATCTTCAAGACTCTGTCTTGTAAATGTCACCAAGCCAGTAGGTTCTACAAAAGCAATAAAAGAAAAACACACCCAAAAGAAGTTTTGATTTTGAAAAGATTATATACATTCAGTAAAAGAATGGATCTAACAATGGTTGTAAAACGAATGGGAAAATACCAAGCTTAGTGTTAGAATACAACAGAAGATCGATTTAAAATAATATTATCCTTATAGTAGGAACTCTTGCTATAAAATCCTTACTGAAAAACAAAACTACACAAACAACAGCACAACAGTTGATACTTACTGGTAAAGTTTTCTAAACTGAATATACTTGTGAAAAATCATTGGAAAAAAAAGGTGCATTAATGGGTGTAGCTTATATAATAAAGACAAAACTGAATTTTAATCTATAGACTCCTTTTCAAAGAAAGGTCTTGATCCTACACCTGAAGATTGATGAATGTATACACATTTATGCATTTTATAATAAAATAAAATGTCTGCGATTAAAAAACAAATTGTTGGCATGCCCTTTGGAGTTGACATGGTTAAATCCAGGGTTTAGATGATATGCAATCGCTTTACTTACAAGGCACCTTAACTAGAAGGAGGGATTGCTTTGTTCTAAGAGGTTAGAGAAAAGAAAGATAACATAGTTGTCAAGGAGGGACAGATAGGAAGGGGATCAAAATGCAGTACATGTTAAAGGAGTATGATGCAGTACATGTTAAAGGAGTATGATCCTTTTCTGTTAAGTTTACTTTTTTTTTTTTTTTAAACTAGTGGCAAAAACAACAAATAAATCAGCAGGCCAAAAGTAATTTGATTCAAATCGAAGAACAAACTAAAAAGGCCAGGCCACTTCTGTTTTCTTCTGTTAAAAAAAAAAAAAAAAAAGAAAGCAAGAAAGAAAGCAAGAAAGAAAAAAGCTCTTAAGCAAAGAGATATGTCAGGAACTATTAGTGATAATGGTGGTAGAGGCCCAATGAAAGCTTGACGATCATTTCATTCCTCTGTATGATTCCACATTTCTCTGCTCTCAGTCACAAGCAGTAACAACTCAAAAATCATATGGAGTAGTTACTGTAGAAAACAGAATTTTGTTAATATGGGTTATAAATATTCTTAAGATTTCCTTAAGTAATTTCTCTAAGGCAAATGGATAGCATATTTAAAACTCATAAGTATGAGATCAAACAATTCAAACACCAGAGAAGCAATTCTATTTATAAGAAAATAATGTATTATCATTCAGCAAATTAGCAGATAAATAAGAATATTAAATGTCCTTCACATATTAAAATCCTTCATATATTAAATGTCCTTCAGATATATTAGGAGATCCCAAGAGAAATTCATAAATGAATATTGCTGGGAAAGCCAGAAAAAAGGTAGAACATGGTTCCTTAGATATAATTAATATCAGAAATACCTTGAGAGCATTCTTTTTACCTTTCTTCCATAAAAAGGTAACTTTTATGCTAGGTTACTTTGATTAATAAAATATTTCCCTTAATAAAATCACAATATATGCTGCATATGAATCCTCAATTTTTAAATACTCCATCTATAAGATACTTTATCCAAAACTATATTGAAATTATTTCAGAAAGCCCTTGAAAATCTTTAAACCTCAAGATCTCCATTAAAATATAAAATATAGTGGCACCTGAGTGGCTCAGTCGGTTGAGCATCCGACTCTTGAGACCAGCTCAAGTTGTGACCTCGCAGTGGTGAGATCGAGCCCACATCAGGCTCTGTGCTGACTGTGGAACCTGCTTGGGATTCTGTCTTCTCTCCTTCTGCCCCTCCTGCACACACACACCCTCTCTCTCTCTCTCAAAATAAATTAAATAAATAAATAAATAGATAGATAAATAAATAAATAAATAAAATATAGACATCTGACAACACTGAAAAGTTGGTCCTGACAGAATTACATTTTATCAATTCTAAAAGGCGCATGTTTTTCATGTACTAAACTTCTGAAACTGGGATACAACTTTCATAATGGAACGTATTTAGCCTTTGCCACTGGTCTAGATTACAGTTGAATTTTTCCAGAGAAAATGTGCATCTGCTTCTTAGTCATCTGGGAGCAACACCAACCTGATCTAGATCTGAATTAAGTCCTCTGTTGCAGGCTTTTGTGGATCACACTGATAATATGACTTCAGACCCCAAACTTGAGACTTGTGGTTCAAATTCTCAGGGGAGATTTTTTTGTCCTTTCTCTAGCCAGTGCCAAGGTTGGCACTTGCAGTTCCTTTGTTGTCTCCTTTTTGCACAGCCAGGTACATTTCTCAACTATCCTTACACTGAAGGTACAGACCTTTGGTGTATCAGCTTTGTAAGAGAGGTCTCCTATGACTGCCCATCCTGAGTGTTTTTTCCTTCTTAGTGGTACATAACATGACACTTTTTACCATCTACGATATCCTAGATATGATGAAATACAGTACTTTAAATAGGTTTTTATAGTTTCTATTCGGTAGACTTCAGAACTTCTTTGTAAGGTAATCATTAACTTGTAAACCTCTTTTATACCACTACTTCCTCCTTAAGCCTGTAGCTTTCCATCCTAAAAACTTGTAAGATGTTTCATTACATTTCTACAAAAGACTAAATTACCATGTACAATGAAAAAGCCAGAAAATAAAATGCCTAATTATAATTTATTTTTTCAGCCTAATTCCTAATATTTATGATGGTTTATAAATTTCTAGTTGAAAAAACAAAATTTTAGCTTTTTCCCTCAAATAAATAAAATCCTAAAACTTAGGCAAGTTAGTGACTAGAGAAGACATACATAATTTGACTCCAAGGACAGAAAAGTAAACTCTGAATTACTTAGGTATAATAATGGAATTCATTCTGTTTAGCACAGTAAATTTATAATAGCAAAAATATACTCATCTTTCCAAAAAATTATTACAAATTCTAATTTGGCTTTATGTCTCACAAACACAAATGAGCCTTCATTTCCTTAATTATTTTATTCAGTATAATGAACAAAACTAAAAATAAATAAGAAATAGATAACTCTCCAAAGAAGCATGATTTTTTTCCTTAAATACCAAAATCCTGATAACTGATTTATTTCCAAAAATCTGAACAATGTTCAACAGCAATACCTTCAAAAAGAAAAAAATGCCAAGTACACTATAATGTGAGATTACATACTAAAGGAAGAATATGAGAATATTGACCTTAAAATGATTCAGTGATGTGCTTTAAGGCAAACCAACAACTGAATGGCCAGAACTGAAACTCATTTCACTTGACCAGAGTTGACTTTCTCTATGTAACAAAAGCAAACTTTGGGATGCTCTTGTTTCTCTTATAATCAACTTTTAGAAAAGGCCACCCACTGATAATAGCTAACATTTATTATTAAGTATGTAACTTCTCATTTAATATTTACAACTACCTTATGAGGTAATTATCATTATTCTTTGATTTTAGAGGTCAGGAAACTAAGGCTTAGAGGTGTTAAGAAACTTGTCTGGGTCACCCAGCTCCTAGGGTAAGAGTGCCAATACCAATCTATTATTAGCTGGTCGCTACCAGCACTGGTTATACATTTACCACTATTGCCTCAGGTGTCACAATTAGTATCTGGGAAAACAAGATTGTCAGGGTCCAACAGAAAAAGACAAACATGTAAACACTAAGTACAATACTGTTTTATAAGAATTCTACAGTGTGTAAAGGGGCCACAAAAGAGAGGGATGAGTAAGCAGGCAACAAATTGGCTGTCCTCTGCAAATAAACTAATTGTTAGTAGTCAATGCTTCTTTAAATAAAGAACACCTGGGGTGCCTGGGTGACTCAGTCGGTTGAGCATCTGGCTCTTGATTTCGGCTCAGGTCATGATCTCATGGCCCTGGGATTGAGCCCCTCATCATTGGGCTCTGCAATGACAGAGCAGAGTCTACTTGGGATTCTCTCTCTCCCTCTTTCTGCCCCTTCCCCACTTGGGCGTGCAAGCATACACTCACTCGCTCTCTCTCTCAAAAGAAATAAACTTGGAAGGAAGGAAGGACGGACGGAAGGACGGACGGAAGGAAAGAAGGAAGGAAAGAAGGAAAGGAAGGAAAGGAAGGAAAGGAAGGAAAGGAAGGAAGGACACTCGAAATGTATTTTTTGGTCAATATATTTTCTTTTCAAAGTACTAATTTACTGTTTTTAATTCATGAAAATTTATTAAAGTATGTTCCACTGTTCTAATTTCAGAGTATATAAAAGTCACACATATTCATAGCACACATTTAATGTACATACATAGCATACGCATAAAATCTGAATTATAATATTGAATTATTTGGTCTGGGCAGGAAGGTGTACTTTGAACACAAAATGTTTCTGACCTGTCACTCAATCTGAACTGTCCCCATCAGTGATAAAAATTATATTAAGAATGAAAGAAATTTACTTTTCTCTGTGACTCTTCTAAAATAGCAGAAGAGTGTCTTAAGTTTCTCTGGTTTCCTTGATGAACGTCCTTCAAACAACCTGAAAGAGATCAAAAATAAAGAAAATAAAAAAGGGTGGTTTAAAATGCCTTAATGAAAATATAAATATAAATAAATAAATAAATACCTTAATGACCCACAAAACTACATCTACATTGCTACTAAGTAAAGGAAGGCAATTCTGTAATGACAGAAAACTGGAAAACTGGATTAGAACAGCATCTGGAAAAGACTAAAATCAACTAGAACTAGGCTTCTTAAAAGTTGTTCAAGTCAGATGGCACTCTCTAACAACCACATTTCTCCAATCTGTCCTTCTCCAGGGAGAAGGCACCATCTGGTCCCCCAAAGTCAATTAGGCCAGTGAGTAAATGCTTATTTTCCCAATGGCAAACACTAATAATTCACAATATTGCTAGGTAGTTAAATGACTGAACAAAAATGGTACCTGAAAAAAAATCCAAAGGATTGTATTCAGGGAGGGAGGGCAGTGGGTGGTGACAGTAATGACAAGCAGGTATGACAAAGTATTTGGGGCCTGACAGTCTTTGGTAATTAAACAGATATACCCTTTGCATAGTGACCAAAACAGTGCCTACTCATCTAGTTTCCAGTAACCTGGACTTGCACTACTTAATTTAGTTTCCTTTGAAATGATGTGGCATTGTTAATGGTAACACATAATGCAATTTATCCTGAGGAAAGAAAAGCAGAGCTTTGGAAGCATATGACCTGAATAAGTAGTTCACTAAAGGATTTCAAACACAAAAGCATGCTTTTGGGCATAAGATCAAGCTTTCCAAAGGCATTTAAAAATTATAAAGCAATTCTGAGCTATAAATGATGAGTTATTATTTATCTGCCTCTAGTCATATACTCTGGCTTTACAACCAGAAACCCTTCAAGTAAAAGTTCACTTTAATAAGTGCCGAAATGGGTGAAATTTTTCATGATTAGGAAAGCAGGCTTATGTAACTATGCAGAGAGGGAAAAGTTAATTCCATGAGAAAATCCTATTGAGCAACTGAAATAAATTAGGAAAAGAGAAGGAAATGTAGATTTCAAATGATCCTGTTTTCAATGACCTGAAATTCTGTATTCAGGGTCAAATTTCTGAGAAAACAATTTATGTGAATATTTATTTCCTGAAAAGAATACTAACATCAGAAAAGTATTTTAACTAAATTTAAAAGTGAACTAATTCAAAAAATAAAGTACAATAAAATTGAGCTGATTTTTAAAAATAGTTTAAGAGAGCCTATATGATCATTTTTACTCATTTGAAAGAACTTACTTTTCTAAAATGTTTATTACAAATACTCTTAAAATCCAGTTGCCTGCTGAAAGAAAGGATCTTTGAGAGAGCAGATTTCAGCTTCGTTTCTTATGCAATGTGTCAACCAGGATAGAGTTTATTTAAATCAAAATGATAGTCAAAATGAAGAAGCCACTTGGCAGTTTAATTAAACATCCAGTATCAAATAAATGTGATTTACTAAATGAATATCTTGGGAACCATTGCAAAATCCCTTTCTAGGTTTACTACTTAGTAGAGGGAAACAGTATGAATACAAAGGCAGCCACCATCTATTCTTAGAGATGAACTGATGCACTATGTGATTCAATTAAAGTAAAAAAGTTTCAATTCCACAGAACTATTGTGTAGTAAGGAGAAAATAGCTGTTGTCCTTAAGAAATAATTCCCCCAAACATAAAAAAGGGTCCCTTGCTTCTATTTGTGGTCAGTTGTTTATAAAATTGCATAGAAGTTCACATATTTCATAACCACAATGACAAATTAGTAACTCTAAGAGACTCTTGGGACTATAGATTTACTACCCTAGCAATACTGACTTTCCTGGAAGATCGTATGGCAGTCATTATCACCTACTACAAATGAGCACCACTGTTTATTTTTTTTTTTTAATGTTTATTTATTTTTGAGAGAGAGACAGAATATGAGCGGGGGAGGAGCAGAGAGGGAGGGAGACACAGAATCGGAAGCAGGGTCCAGGCTCCGAGCTGTCAGCACAGAGCCCGACGCGGGGCTTGAACCCACGGACTGCGAGATCATGACCTGAGCCGAAATCGGACGCTTAACCGACTGAGCCACCCAGGCGCCCCTGCTTATTATTTTTTTAATGTTTATTTATTTTGAGAGAGAGAGAGAGGGAGGGAGAGAGAGAGAGAGAGAGAGAGACATGGCACGAGCAGGGGAGAGACAGAGACACAGAATCTGCAGGAGGCTCCAGGCTTTGAGCTAAGAGAGAGAAAGAGACAGGGCACAAGCAGGGGAGAGACAGAGACACAGAATCCAAAGAAGGCTCCAGGCTTTAAGCTGTCAGCACAGAGCCTGGCATGGGGCTTGAACTCATAAACGTGAGATCATGACCTGAGCCGAAGTCAGACACTTAATCAACTAAGTCACCCAGGCGCCCCAAGCACTATTGTTTATTTTTCAGGTCCTAACCTTAAAGGTACAAAATCAAAGAGAATCTCAATGTATTCTGTTTATTTGTTGTTCCAAGCCTAATTTCAAATCACTCTGTAACCAAATATCTGGATGGAACATGAAGTACCATGTGACGTGGAAGGAATGAGAGACAAGGAGGTAGGAAGTCAGGAAAGATGAAATAGGTTTAAAACCCTTGCATGAAGTCTAAAATTCCACAACAGGGAAGTCTGAAAGAACTATGCATAGACACCCAAATAAAATGAATTATCCTGGTATGAAAGCAAGTGAAAATCACATAAAAACAAGGACAAACAACATAAGCGAAAGTCACAAGAATGAGAGACAGAAATGCACCAGAGAGAAAAGGCACCCACAGAGAGAGAGAGACTCAGAGAGAATGAAGACCTTCTTATAATAACCAAGCACTTTCAGATTTTTTAACTTCTCAACACCAATTTCTTTTTTTAGGTTTCCAAGTCCTGGGTGTGTATATTTGAAGGCCTATTTTAAGCCAGGAGGCATGCATATGAACATGCACATAAACTAGACCACAATAACCCCTCTACATGTAAGGAGGACATTTTGACATGTAACTGTGTGGTAATTAGAGAGTATTTAAAAAAGCAAGCAGGGGAGCCTGGGTGGCTCAGTGGTTAAGTGTCTGACTCTTGATCTCAGCTCAGGTCTTGATCTCAGGGTTGTGAGTTCAAGCCCCATGTTGGGCTCCATGCTGGGGATGAAGCCTACTTAAAAAAAGTTAAAATAAAATAAAATAAGCATACAGAAAAAGCCAGTCAGGCAACCTCACTTTTTGTTATAAACAAAACTTTTTATTTTCAAGGAAATAAGTCAATTGAGGGTCAGATGCTTATTAACTATTGTTTTTCTTTCCATACATATAAGGAAAATCATAGTTCAATAAAATCTTTCCCCGAATAGAATATTGATAACATTACTGGAATTGGATTCTAGACACACACACGCACACACCCATGTGATTTCAAGTTAAGGATTAATCCCATTAGCACACAGTAAATCAAACCCAAAGCACTACAACTTCCACTTTAAAATGGATGCAAATAATAACCTGGAACCCAGCCACAAAGTCATTCTTGGCTTTTCTGTGAAGCACTCTGCCATATGGCCCCAGAAGCACTTTCAATCCAGGGAAGAGGAAGATGTAAAAGCCTCCTGGGCTGACCACTGCTGCAACCCACAATTAATCTCTGACCATCAGTTTCTAAGCAATCTCAGAAGCATCAATGCTAATCACATTGGAAGCCTTTATATGAATGTTTAGGCCCTGAAAGGCAAGCAGGGGAAAAGGTCAGGGGTATTTAACATAACTAAGCAGGGCTGGAAGAACACAACAATAAATAAAAACAGGAAGACTTATTCAATTTATTGACATCAGCCTCCTACCACATACTCTTAACCATTTTTCTTATTCAATCAACTAGCTAGCCATAGCTCTTTTGAGGCTAAATACACTCACACACACACAACTCCCAACTGCCAGAAACTATAATCATAAATAGCAACTAGGCCAAAAAGAAAACACCACCACAACAAAATGCTCCATAATCAGCTTACCAAATGGCTCATCAAATTAGGTACTTGATCTTTCATAAGTCACATGAAAAAGGGGAACTTTTGGTTGTTTTCCATCTCTGGAGCATACTCAGAGCATTTTGCTCGAGAAGCGAGACATAACAAAAAGAGCATGGAGTCTGATGGAAGACAGTGTCCTGCTTGTTTTACTGACAAGTCATTTACTTTCACTGAACCTATTAGTATAGAAGATTCCCTACCTAGAAACTTCCACAGATAGAATCAAAGTAAGCTGTCAACAGACAGCATCAATGATCATGTATAGTCATCATTCCTGCTTTTTGCTAGTTTAGGTTTGATTAAACACATACCATCTCAGTGAGAGCCAGGTGCTGCCAGGATTCCTTAAAACAATTGTGGTTAAGCCATACAGAGAAAGACAGATACCATATGTTTTCACTCTTATGTGAATCCTGAGAAACTTAACAGAAACCCATGGGGGAGGGGAAGGAGAAAAAAAAAAAGAGGTTAGAGTGGGAGAGAGCCAAAGCATAAGAGACCCTTAAAAAATGAGAACAAACTGAGGGTTGATGGGGGGTGGGAGGGAGGGGAGGGTGGGTGATGGGTATTGAGGAGGGCACCTTTTGGGATGAGCACTGGGTGTTGTATGGAAACCAATTTGACAAATTTCATATATTGAAAAAACTAAATAAATAAATAAATAAATAAATAATAAAAAAATAAAGACTTATAAAACAATTGTGGAAACTACCACAGGCTTTACCTGCCCAACATTCTGGTGATCAAAAGAACATCTATCAGCCAGAAGACAAGAATATGCCTGGTTTCAAATCTCCAATGGATTAAACTCTCATTTTCTGAAAATACTATTGGGATACCATAAGTTTAAATCCCTCATGATCTCACTCCAGACTGATGAATAGTTTTGGTTCATTTTACAGACCAAGGATTATTCCTAAGGGTAGTTCTAGTTTCTGATTAGCTATGAGTTAAGAAGTATTAATCTGGTTCATTCAAAGGGAGGCTGGATAGCAGAATGGTTATGAGACAGCTTCTCGAAGCCAACTTTATCTTCAGTTTGAATCCCAATTGTACCAGTTAACTTGATGAAGTAATCCTACCCTCTCTAAGCCTCCATCTCCTCATGGGAAAAATGAGAAAACAATACCTAATTTATAAAACTGATGCATCAAGTAAAAAATAACAGCAAGGTGATTAACACATAGCAAGTACTTAATAAATATCAGGTATTGTTATTAAGAAATGGGGCACCTGAGTGGCTCAGTTAAGCATCCAATTCAGCTCAGGTCTTGATCTCACAGTTCAGGGGTTCGAGCCCTGGATTGGGCTCTGTGCTGACAGCATGGAGCCTGCTTCAGATTCTCTGTCTCCCTCTCTCTCTGCCCCTCCCCACTCGCGCTTGCGTGTGTGAACAATAAAAAAAAAAATTACTCATTAAAAAAAAAAAAAAAAAATCCAGATAGTGCTGAGTAAGCAGAGATACTTGAGATGAAATAGGGCATTACGTAATGCCCAGCAAAAAAAATCCACTCATTTACATAAAATGCTTATATTGTTCAAATCTATGTTCCCTTCATTAAGAAAAACTCCTCAGCCTCTTTTTCCATCAAGCCTAACAAGTTGACACTCAGAGCCAACCAGCTCAGCCTTCAGGAAAAACACCCATCCATGCACAATGAAAAAGATAAACACGCCTTTGCCAAGACGTTCCAGCATTCTCCTGTCAGAAGTTCAGCTGAAAAGCAATGATGCTTTAAAATCAAAACATGTATTAAAATTGATATAACTTCTGGTAATAGCGGCAGGAAATGGGACGTCACAAAAGCCAAAGCTTCCCAAGACTTCTTGACTTCTACCTGTCAGCCGTTCCAAACCTGAGGTCCACATTACTGTTGAGAAAAGAAGGCTGCTAGTGTAGCAGGTGCCCAGCCCTCAGAGGGCCCTGTGGACTTGTGCTTCTTTCACACGCTGACTGTACACTGAGGGTGAAGGGGGGTTATGATACCCTATCTATGGGGTTATAGAAGGGAAGGAAGAAGCTACCCACATTAGCTGTTTGGGAAAGGCTCAAAAAATCTGTGGGCTTCCAACCTCAAAATCAAAGTACAAAAATCACCCATTCTTTTCATTAACTTTGTCTGATGATTGACTTGTAACTATTTTTCTTCTGATTATAAAAGTAATATATTCTTGTTAAAAACAATTTTAAAAATACGGTAAAGGATGAAGTAAAAGCATTAAATGTGTTTCTCTCACTACCCAACAGGAATCATACTTTAATTCATTTTCTTGTCAGTCTACTTTCCATGCTTATACATGCACTGATGTGAACATAGAGGTATGTTAACAGATACAGGTATTTTAACATAATTGAGATCATATTCTATACGTAACTTTTCATTCCTTGTGAAAGCCTACAATTGCTAATTGAAATCATGCTTAATCTTCTGCTCTCTTTCTGTGCTTTTTCTTGTTTTACCTGATGAGGAATGTGTATTTGTAGTCATCCACAGAG
Organism: Panthera uncia; assembly: GCF_023721935.1. Classification (NCBI taxonomy): domain Eukaryota; kingdom Metazoa; phylum Chordata; class Mammalia; order Carnivora; family Felidae; genus Panthera; species Panthera uncia. The sequence continues at coordinate 45,854,687 of NC_064818.1, forward strand.
AGCTTAAAGCTCTTAAAGAGGAAAGGGCTATAAACATTTAACCATGATACAGGGCTAACATTATCTGTGAATAGTTTAAATACTAACTCTTTTTTTTTTTTTTTTTTTTTTTAAGTAAACTCTATGCCCAACATGGGGCTCAAACTCATGACCATGAGATCAAGAGTTGCATGCTCTACCAATTAAACCAGCCAGGTGCCCCTAAATACTGAATTCTTTATGGGTGAAACTTAACATCTGAAATTTGGTTATACACACACACACACACACACACACACACACACACACACATATATATATAAAGTGGGGTTGGATAGGTGAAAATGGAGCAAAATAAAAAATTCTGGTTAGTACCAAACTTGGGTAAGTAAACATGGGGTCATGATACTGTTCTCTTTATTTTTTAGCATGTTTGAAAATATCTATAACAGATCTTCAAAATAACTTTTTTGGAGAAGAGTCTCTCTGAAAGAACCTTAACTTAGGAAGAGAATGCATAGCTCTTATCTAAAAAAGAAATTTAAAAGGTATATAATTAAGTCAAAGAATCAATCTGAGAAAGCTTATAACTAAGATATCAAAGGTTTATCTGAGGGACAATCAAGAAACATGTACTAGCTGACTACTCATCCTGTGGAAACAAACTATAAGTGGCTATGGAAACACTAACTCTAAAGCATTATTAACTAGACCTACTTCTTACCAAAATCAAAAATCAGAAAAACACAAAACCACTGGATCGGCCTTCAGAATTTTGGATAGAAATTTGAATAATTTACAGCATCCCTGGTGATCCTGGAGCTAATCAAACATTCATTCCAAATAAACAGAGAGACTACTTACTGTATGGAGATTTATAAATATAACTAATACTCTTCATGGAAACAGATAATTACATTTCTACAGAATTAAATTTCCATTGTTTACTTACATACCAAATTTGTCCATTTCCTTTTCTGTATTAAAAAGGAAAATCTGCCAAGAGATGCATAGCCCTTAACTACAAGTGAGTAGAAAAAATTCTTTAACAATTTCTCAAATAAGCAAAAAAAAATTATATTTAATAAACAGGTTCTTTACACAATTGCAATTGCAGATACCAATGCTGTGTTTTCTCTCAATTCTATCCCAAATGCTAAAGAAATCAAAGGCAAAAACTTGAACTATATATGGCTTAAAAATAAAATATCTCCTAATTGCTAAAGATGAAGTTTGAAAAGTAAAAGACAATAGACTAAAAATGAAGGATCTAGTTTTAATCCTAACACTCTTCCACTAACCAGTCAATTTCTCAAACATTTCATCTATAAATTTTATTTTCATTCACTCAATGTGGATTTATTGAAGGCCTACAATGCATGAAATTTAATGAAAGATTCAGATCCCACTGAAAGGATTAAACAAGCAATTATAAAGAAGTAGAGTAGGTGGTACAGCAGGAAAAGTAGAGAACACAAAAGGCACATGCCTAGTTGTACAAACCCAGAAGAACCCTGGATGCCTCTCTTCACCCACTCACAGATACAGTTTGTCACTATCACACTGACTTGTTCTTCAAATATCATCACACCTCTACCCCCACTGCTACACTATCCCAGCTATCAACCTCTCCTTCCTAGTGCATCACAATAGCCTCTCCAGCTGGGTAAACTCACTGTACTTCGGCCCCTCCCCACTCAGTACCCACATGTAATCAGAACAAACTTTTGAAAATGTAACTCTGATCAGGTGCATCAGCTTCCCCCTCCTCCCATACCAAATCCTTTAATGACTTTTTATTACCTTAGGAGGGCCTTGCAGGCACAGTAGGATGGCCTACTGGCCCCCATCCCCTGCAGCCTGTCCTCTCTCTGTGCTGCAGCCGCACTGGTCTTCTCTCAGGCTCTGGGCATGTCATGTCCTTCTCATCACAGTGTCCCTTTGAACATGCTGTACCCCTCACCCAGAATGTAATCATCTCTCCTTTCCTCCTTGGTAAAAACTCCTACTCACCCTTTGTACTTAGTTCAAAAGTTATTTCCTCAAGAAAAAATTTTACTAAACTATATTAAACTATTATTAAAGTATATTAACCTCTGTCAAACAATATCCTTCTATAATAGAGTATCATAATGCTATGTACCTCTTTTTTATAGAATAGAGGTACCTATAGACCATCATATGAACCCAGGGGAATAACAAACCTATCCTGGCAAGATCAGAGCTATCAGAAACAGTGATACTTGAACTGATGCTCGAAGAAGGAATAAAAGCCTCGTGGAAAGACACAGAAGTCAGAAACTGGTTTGTCCTTTCTCTTGTAAGGCACTTAACACACTATGAAGAATACTGAAATTGCTTACTGTATATTTGAACTAAATGACTAAATACTATTCTCTTAAAACAAACTTAGCTAACGTACTGACTCAAAACTAGGTTAACAACATGTCCCTCACAATTGGCATTTACACAAAGAGAATATGGTATAAAATGGGTATCTCCTATTGGGATTTTAAATAAGTTTTCTTATACAAATGACATTGTTTTTCATTGTTTCCCCATTCCTTTCTAGTGTTGATAATGGAGAGTAACTATATAATAACAAAGATTTTCATTGAACTTTAATGATCTTGCCTACAAAATGGCAAAAATACCACTTAACTCACTGCATTATAAAGATTAAATTAGATAATTGGACATAAAATGTTTGGTCTATGGCAAATCACTGGAAAAATATTAGTTCCTTCTACCCTTCTCTATTTCACTGTTTAAGAGGTGTTCTCTGAAAACATACCGATTGAAGTTAATGTCTGGGTAGCTAGAATACTCGGATTTCATCTTAGCATTTCGCCGTGGAAATGTGCAGAAGAAAGCATTAGCTAAAAGACTGGCAATCTGTTCCTGTGACATTGTGATGGAATGATTCATCTTCTGTTTCAGGAGCGGTATTGGCTGATAGAGGAAACAAAATATACAGACAAGAAGAGCCATAATTAGTTTAGCAATTTCAAAAGCAGAGGCACCAAATTGCATTTGCTAAATTAAGGCAGGAATAATTTCAGGCCACTCTTGAGTTCTTAAATCAGCAACACTGTTGAAGTCAAGGGCAGTTCATCAAGGATGATTGGAAAAGTGTACTTGTTTGACAAACTGCAGATTTCTAATCAATAATGATGATAGTGAAGAGAACACAAAACATTACTTATTAGTGGAAAACAAGATTGTTTTAGCAAGTAAGAAATAAATACACATTATCCATGTAATGAAAAATTAAAACAAAAGATGAAACGGGAAATTGCAACACCGAATGGAGCTATTATAGCATATGCTAAATTTTATTCTCACTCATATTAAATATTGCTGGACGGAGCAATTTTTCTATTGTAGTCCTAAATAAAATGATGCTAAGGAAAATAATTCAATAAATAAGTCTTTTCTTTCCAATTCTGAATCACACTTCACTTTGACAATTTCTTTGAGACCTAAATCTAATTTTATTAAAGCAATTAATAGGACATGTGTATACACAAGTATGTATAATGTGTAAGAAGATAGGTATTTCCTTTATAATCATTTTAAGTCAAGGAAGATACAGGACATTTTTCCTTCAAATTTTTTATGACTGAAACGTCTTCTAGTTGTCCCAAACCCAAATTCACTGATCTTTTCTTTTCAGTAAATTCACAGGACCTAAGTATTGTGTTCAGTGGGTTTTATTCTACTTTAAATGTTTAAAATATATGTTTTTAAAGATATGATAGTAAAGCCAAAGACCAACTGCCAGTATACATGTCAGTTTTTAAGTTTTAAAATGCTCCAGCATAATATTTAAGGATGCTTTTCTTTCTACCTTTCAGTAAGATCCAGAACTAAAAATCCTGGATATGTGCATTCATCTCAAACCGGTATACTATACATAGACGACTGTCCTGATCATACTTCAGCAATCAACACCAAAGTGAAACAGAGGAAAGGCAGGCAAGACAAATCAAAAGTACAATGATGTAGCAACTTTTTTCTAACAGAAAATGTACATCAATGCTAGACTAAAAGTTTCCTAGAAAAAGGTTAAATTTGCAGTTCAACTATTTCCCTTGTGAAAATACAAAGGTAAACAAACAAGGGAAACCTAAAGAATCATTATAGTTTCCAAAAATCTCTCCTTTTAGGCCTTAGCAATTACCATTTCTAAGAAAGAAGAAACAGAGACCTCATATTGATTTCCATTTCCCACCCTATGCATTTATTTACAACTCAGAAATGCGTTTAGAAAAGGTGACAATGTATCAATGATTTAAAGCAAACTGTTAGTTTTAGCTAAAAATGAGCTTTTAGGGGAGCAAGGGTGGCTCAGTTGGTTAAGAGTCCAACTCTTGATTTTGGCTCAGGTCATGATCTCACAGTTTGTGGGACTGAGCCTCATGTCTGGCTCTGCGCTGACAACACATAGCCTGCTTAAGATTCTCTGTCTCCCTTTCTCTCAGTCCTTCCTCCCAGTGCATGTGTGAGCACTCTCTAAATAAACAAACATTAATTTTTTTTAAAAAAGAGCTTTTAACTACTATTTATGAAGTTATCCATAAAAATGAGTTTAAAAATTAATGGTGATATTTTAGGCTTAATGAATGATAAATGCAAACATTCTTCACCCCCAAATAATCAACAGTATGATTTTAAATAGAATAACTGGGGCACCTGGGTGGCCCAGTTGGTTGAGTGACTGACTTCATTCAGCTCAGGTCATGATCTCATGGTTTGTGAGTTCAAGCCCCACATTGGGCTCTGTGCTGACAGCTCAGAGTCTGGAGCCTGCTTCAGATTCTATCTCCCTCTCTCTCTGCCCCTCCCCCACTCATGCTCTGTCTCTCTCTGCCTCAGAAATAAACATTAAAAAAAATTTTTTTTAATAAATAAATAGATAGAATAACTGATTTCTGTTTTCTTAGAGGAGAAATCCTAAAAAGTCATACTTGGGGAAAACTGAAGGATGTAAATCTTTTTTTTTTTTTTTTTAAGTAGGCTCCATGCCCAGTGTGGAGCCCAATAACCAGGCTTGAACTCACCACCCTGATATTAATGCCTGAGCTGAGATCAAGAGTTGGGTGCTTAACCAACTGAGCCACCAAGGCACCCTAGAAGATGTAAATCTGATTATCAAATGCTTAGCTAGATAAAAATAAAAGTGGTTTAATATGAACCAAGATTTTTCAAAAAGTTCATGTCCAAAATGTGTTTCCTTTAATTTCCTTTTTAGAAATCTAAAATTTACCTTTTAGATTTGGTCTAGAGAATGTTGATGTGATAAGTCATTAAATAACAACATATGCAGCTCAATTTGCCAAAGATATACTTTGATATCAAACTGAAATGTTAATTTTCACAGCAGAGATTTACTTTTCTTTTTTTTAAGATATTTTTTAATGTTCATGTATTTTTGAGAGAAAGAAAGCAGAGCACGAGTGGGGAGGGGCAGAAAGAGAGGGAGACACAGAACTCCAAACCAGGCTCCAGGCTCTGAGCTGTCAGCAGAGCCTGATGCAGGGCTCGAACCAACGAACTGCAGGGTTATAACCTGAGCCGAAGTCAGACACTTAACCAACTCTGCCACCCAGGTGCCCAGCTCATGGTGCTTTCAACTTTTAAAAATGAAAGAAAGAATCTGGTATTAATCAAGAGTCAGTTAAGTGTCCGACTCTTGATTTTGGCTCAAGTCATGATCTCACAGTTTGTGATTGGAGCCCTGTGTTGGACTCTGTGTTGGACCCTGCACTGACAGCACAGAACCTGTGTGGGATTCTGTGTCTCCCCCTTTCTCTGCCCCTCCCCTGCTTGCCAGCTCTCTGTCTTTCTCTCAAAATAAATAAATAAACTTGAATTGTTCTAAATCCATTAGTATGTTTTGGGATAATGACCTCTTTTTAAGTTAGAGACTGTTTAAACAAAAAGAGAATAGGAAGTCTAAGTAAGCAAATATCAACAGAGTAAACTGAAGCTCAGAAATTGAATGCTGCATTTTTAATGTCCTTTTGCAGCATTCCCTCTAGCCTCTAACCCTTTCTTCAGTATAGCAAACTCCTCATACTCTTTGACACAAACTGTTTCCTATCTCTCTCTTCGACCCTGACCATTAGAGTTTAAAAGAAATTCAGTTGTGAGTCTCAAGAAAGCTACTGGGGAAAAAGTTATTTCTACTAACCTGGGTGCAAATATTTGGCAAACAGAGTGCAATTTTCACCATATCAGGCAAAATCGACTGATATAAATGTTGAGCTTCTGCTTCTTCAAGTACCTGAAAACCAATAAAATATTTTAGTGAATAATAACAAATGAACAGATGTTTATTATGAAATTAAATTACATACCTGCTTTTCACAGGATCCCATAACGTACATCAGTATCATCAAACTCATGTAAAAGTACACCAATATGAGCACTAAGGTGAACTCAGGTAAACTTACAAATTCATTTTCAAATATATGTAATTTACCTCAATAACCTCTGAAAACTAATTAAGTATCCCAAATATCACATCTCTCTCACATCAACATTTATAATTAAATAAAACACTTGCAAATAAAAAACAGTACATCCTGCCCTTGCTTACAATTAAAAACTGCTAGACCAGTAAGGATTCTCTCAGAAACCTCAAGAATCCATCTAGCTTCAATAGTCTATAACTTAAAAGAAATCACCATAAAAGCTATAAAAATTATTTCAGAGCACAGTATAATTTTCAAATCTAACACACTGGGTAGTAAACAATGAAGTTTCTGATGACCTTAGAGTTTTCCTTTTCTAGGCACCCTTGGGAAGTTAAAACCACAATTCCCATATCATAATGTGATGCACAACAAAGATAACATTCACAGCCCATTTTACTTTTATAATTTCCCATCTCTACAGGATTTAGAAATTAGGTCTTTTAATCCAATTTCTCTCTAAAAAGTCAGGGCATTTCTTTAAAAGTACTAAAAATGATAATACTGTTAATTTGGAAATTAACCAATTTGGAATTAACTAACTAACCATTTGGAAATTAATTTGTTAACAGTCAAGATTAAAGTAAAACATTTCTCTACTTAAAATTACATTTGAACTAAAGAAAGTCTCACTTATTATCTAGTCTGATTCTGTCATTATTACTGAGAAAAGAAAACTGAGGCCAAGGAGGTTACCTGACTATCCTAGATTGAGACTGTCAATTAGTAATTAAATCAAAACTAGAACCCAAGTATTCTCACCTCCACTCCACTGCTCTCACCACCTCTCTATGTGACCATGGGATTACTGAGAATACAGACTCTTCACAAACCTATAGATTTTCTTTGCTGTAAACTAGAATAAAGGAATATTCATTCGCCTATCTGCAGCTGTACAAGGTATGTGTGTAAACAGAAAAAGTAACAAGTTATTTTACTCTGGTTTTAGAGGGAATTTCTAACACTAAGAATTTTCTTTATCCAGCGCTCTAAAAATCAAACTACACTTACCTCCCTCTTTAAATTCGGACAGTAGAAAAACTAATATTCAGAATGAACAGAAAGATATTTACAATTCAGGGAATTTGGGATTCAATTAATCACAGATACCTAGAAAACTAAGTGAATAACACAAGACAATTATTAATTCTGGGAAAAACAAAAAGTTGTGCTAGAAAAGCAATCATATCTTAGATATGAACAGTGTTTTTACCACCCTGGTTTAAAAACCAGAATATTGATCTTAATTGAAATGAATATGATAACTATAGTGGGAAATGGGAAGCAGAAATAACGCTTATGTTAACGGTGAAGGGGGAAGTGAATGATAGCTAAATCCTAATCCTCTATAATGGGAAGTTAACACATTTAAAAAAAAAAAAAAGAGTTTGAAGTGGTTCAATGGTTGCCTCTTCATTATAAGCCTCTTTATTATGATAAAAATAAAAACTAAATTGAAAAAAAATACAGTCATAGAAGTCATCCTACTATTTTAGAGGTACACATTAAAGATACTTGCTTTCCTTTGCCTGAAAATGCAGAAAACATTAACACGTTTGTTTAAAAATTCACTTTTCGTACTTATAATTCATCCTTTTGCTTCTTAAAACATATTTTGAAATAATTATGGATTCATAGGAAGTTGCAAAAATAGTATAGAGACGTCCAGTTTACCCTTGACCCAGTTTTCTTTAATGGTTACATTTTACATAATATCAAAAAACAGAAATTAATACTGGTACAGTGTGTATCATTCTATGCTATTTTTTATCACATGTACATTTGTGTAACCAACAGCAAAATCAAGATACAAACCTTTTTCTCTATAATCTCTCTCTCCTGCTACCCATTTAGTCACCCCCCTCCTTCCTCCAACCATTCCTAAGCCCTACCAACCACTAACCTGTTTTCCATCTCTACAATTTTGTCATGTTATATAAATGGAATCAAACAGTATATGTCGTTTTAAGACTGAATTTTTGGGGGTGCCTGGGTGGCTCAGTTGGTTAAGCGTCCGACTTCGGCTCAGGTCATGATCTCACAGTTTGTGAGTTCAAGCCCCACGTGGGGCTCTGTGCTGACAGCTCAGAGCCTGGAGCCTGCTTTGGATTCTGTGCCTCACTCTCTCTCTCTGCCTCTCCCCTGCTCAGGCTCTGTCTCTGCCCCAAAAATAAATAAAACAGTAAAAAAAAAATTTAAAAAAAAAAGACTGAATTTTTCATCCAGCATAATGCCCTTAAAATCAACTGAAGTTGACACAAGTATCAATGGTTAATCCCTTATTGCTAAGTAGTATTCCATGGTATGAATATACTACAATTTGTTTAACCATTACTCACTGAGGGACATTTTGTTTGTTTACACTTTTGGGCCGTCACAAGTAAAGCTGTCTTTTACTTTCAACTTGCCTATATCATTATGTCTGAAATGATTTCTTATAAACAACATACAGTGCATCTTTTTTATTCACTTGGTAAATCTCTTTTTTTGTTTAATGTTTATTTATTCTGAGAGAGAGAGTATAAGCAGGAGAGGGACAGAGAGAGGGCGACAGAGAGAGGGGGACAGAGAGCGGGGGACAGAGAGAATCTCAAGCAGGCTCTGCCCTGTCAGCAGAGCCTGATATGGGGCTGAATCCCATGAACCACGAGATTATGACCTAAGCTGAAATCAAGAGTTGGATGTTTAACCAAATGCTCCCACTTTGTAAATCTCTTTGAATTGGTAGATTTAGATCACTTAATTTACATTTAATTTAGGGAATATTCATTTCATTTTTTATTTTCTTTTTTTTTTTTTTTTAATTTTTTTTTTTTCAACGTTTATTTATTTTTGGGACAGAGAGAGACAGAGCATGAACGGGGGAGGGACAGAGAGAGAGGGAGACACAGAATCGGAAACAGGCTCCAGGCTCCGAGCCATCAGCCCAGAGCCTGACGCGGGGCTCGAACTCACGGACCGTGAGATCGTGACCTGGCTGAAGTCGGACGCTTAACCGACTGCGCCACCCAGGCGCCCCTCATTTTTTATTTTCTATTTATCTGTTCTTTTTTCTTCCTTCCTATGGGCTACTTAAACATGTTTTAGAATTCCATTTTTATTTATCTAAAATGTTTCTGAGTACATCTGTTTGAATAGATTTTTTCTTTATTCGCTGTTCTAGGCATTACATTATATATAACTTACGACAGTTTACTGGTGTCAACATCTTACCAATTCCAGGACAGAAATTTTACCTTAGTTCAAGTCCCTTTATCCTGCCCCATTTATAATTTTCAAATTTCCCTACATAGAAAGAACCACATTAGACCATACTATTTTTGAAAAACAGTTAAAGATAAACTGTCAAACACAATTTAAAATACTCAAGAAAAGTCTATTATATTGACTACATGTTTACTCTTTCTGTTGTTCTTCTGTCCTGATGTTCCAAAATTCCATCTTGTATCATTTCCTTTCTGTTTCAAGAAATTCCTTTAGATATTCTTTTAGGATAGGTCTACTAATGACAAAGTCTCTCCCTTTTCCTTCATCTAAACATCATGGTTTCCCCCTTTATTCCTGAAGAATATTTTCATTGGATATAGAATTGTGGGTTGACAATTTCCTTTTAGTCCTTTGAAAATATTTTATCACTTCCTTCTAGTCTCCATGTTTCCTGATGAGAAATCCACTATCATTCAAATTGTTTTTCTCCTATAGGCAATGTGTCATTTCTTTCCTAAAGCTTTCAAAATGTTTTCTTTGCCTTTTCAGAAGTCTGACTTTTAGGAAGTCTTGGCATGGAACCCCTGTTTGGGGTTCACTTGTCTTCTTCACACTGCAGGTTTATGTCTTTTGTAAAATTTGAGAAATTTTCAGCTATTATTTCTAGTTTTAAGCTACTAATTCTTCTATTTTTTCAGCCTTGTCCTCTTTCTCCTCTCCTTGTGGTACTAAAACGACATGAACATCAGATCTTTTGTTATAGTCCCAAAGGTCCTTAAACCGGCTTTTTTTTTAACATGAAATTTAATGTCAAATTGGTTTCCATACAACACCAGTGCTCATCCCAACAGGTGCCCTCCTCAATACCCATCACCCACCCTCCCCTCCCTCCCACCCCCCATTTACCCTCAGTTTGTTCTCAGTTTTTAAGAGTCTCTTATGCTTTGGCTCTCTCCCTCTCTAACCTTTTTCTTTTTTTCCCCTTCCCCTCCCCCATGGTCTTAAGTTTCTCAGGATCCACATAAGAGTGAAAACATACGGTATCTGTCTTTCTCTGTATGGCTTATTTCACTTAGCGTAACACTCTCCAGTCCCATCCACATTGCTACAAAAGGCCATATTTCATTCTTTCTCATTGCCAAGTAGTATTCCATTGTATATATAAACCACAACTTCTTTATACATTTATCAGTTGATGGACATTTAGGCTCTTTCCATAATTTGGCTATTGTTGATCGTGCTGCTATAAACATTGGGGTACAAGTGCCCCTATGCATCAGCACTCCTGTATCCCTTGGGTAAATTCCCAGCAGTGCTATTGCTGGGTCATAGGGTAGCTCTATTTTTAATTTTTTGAGGAACCTCCACACTGTTTTTCAGACTGCACCAGTTTGCATTCCCACCAACAGTGCAAGAGGGTTCCCATTTCTCCATATCCTCTCTAGCATCTATAGTCTCCTGATTTGTTCATTTTAGCCACTCTGACTGGCGTGAGGTGGTATCTCAGTGTGGTTTTGATTTGTATTTCCCTGATGAGGAGCGACGTTAAGCATCTTTTCCTGTGCCTGCTGGCCATCCGGATGTCTTCTTTAGAGAAGTGTCTATTCATGTCTTCTGCCCATTTCTTCACTGGATTATTTGTTTTTTGGGTGTGGAGTTTGGTGAGTTCTTTATAGATTTTGGATACTAGCTCACCAAAGGTCCTAAAACTGTTTTTTATCCAGTCTATTCCCTTTCTGTTGTTCCAAATGAATAATTCTGTTGTTCTTTTTCAAGTTCACCATTTGTTTCTTCTGTCATCCCATTTCTCCATTGAGCTCATCCACTGCATTTTTTAAATTTCCGTTATTCTATTTTTCAGTTCTAAAATTTCCATTTGGTTTTTCTTCATAGCTACTATTTCTTTGCTAGAACTATTTTTTCATTGTTTCAAGCAGGTCTATAATTGCCCATTGAAGCCTTTTGTGATGGCTGCTTTAAAATCTTGTTAGATAATCCTAGAAGCGCCTGGGTAGCCCAGTCAGTTAAGTGTCCAATTAAGGCTCAGGTAATAATCTTGTAGTTCATGGGTTCGAGCCCTGCATCGAGCTCTGTGCTGACAGCCCTGAGCCTGAGCCAACTTCTGATTCTTTCTCTCTCTGCCCCTTCCCCACTCATTTTCTGTCTGTCTCAAAAATAACCATTTATAAATACATACATACATAAATAAATAAAATCTCGTCAGATACTTTCAATATCTGTTTTATATTAAGGTAGGTATCTATTGATTGTCTTTTCTCATTTCAACTCGGATTTTCCTCATTCTTGGTAAGGAGTCATTTTTGGTTGAAATCTGGATACTGTGGGTATTATGTTGTGAGATTCTAGATCTTATTTAAATCTTATTTTAGCAGGTCTTCTGTAACAGGGGAAGGCAAGAGCTGCCTCATTACTGCCAGTTCAGAGTAGAAAGTCAGGTTTTTTACTTGGTGAAGAGTGGGGGAGGCATCCTGTACTACTCAGTTGGGGGTAAGAGTTAGACCTCCCCACCAGGCCTCTACTGTATCTTTTCTAGGGCCCCACAGACCCTTGTTGGTCAGTCTTCTCTCCACCTTTCAGAGTCTTCTCATAGTTATAAAAAAATTTTTTTAATGTTTTTATTTTTGATTGAGGGGGGGAGAGAGAGAGAGAGAGAGAGAGCGAGCACGAGCAAGGGAGGGGCAGAGAGACAGGGAGACAGAATCCAAAGCAGGTTCCAGTCTCTGAGCTGTCAGCACAGAGCCCGACATGGGGCTCGAACTCCTGAACCACAAGATCATGACCTGAGCCCAAGTCAGACACCCAACTGACTGAGCCACCCAGGCACCCTGGAATCTTCTTATGTTTATATAGTGTCCAGGGTTTTTAGCTATATTAAGCAGGAGAGATGGGGAGAAATGTCTACCCAAACATTTTTAACCTCAAGACATTTAACCTTATGTGTCTAAATGGGCTGACAGCTGCTTCTCCTTTGGGCACCTGTCCTTGTCTTTTAAAATTGACATATGAGTAGTTGCTGCCATGCTTTGCTGACTGTCACAAGCTTTAAAATATCACTTATTTATCTGATAAAGCATTTTTGTACTGGACTTCCTCACAACTGTCAACACTTCAGAGCTATGTCTAAAGCCGCTTTGGAAACAAAAACAAGAACATAAGAAACGTCATTTGAGAACATAACCAACCCAACTACTGCTTGAGACAGAATGCATAATTTAAAAAGCTACCTTGATCTCAAGCCCTCTCACATATTATTATTTTTATGTGAATGTTACCGTTTACAAATTATTATTTACTATTAATCTGTATACTGCAAACCAAGATACAAGTGGTGAAAGGTTTTTAAAATGTAAATAATTTCGGGGCACCTGGGTGGCTCAGTTGATTAAGCATCTGACTTCGGCTCAGGTCATGATCTCACAGTTTGTGGGTTCGAGCCCTGTGTCAGGCTCTGTGCTGACAGCTCAGAGCCTGGAGCCTGCTTTGGATTCTGTGTCTTCCTCTCTCTCTGTCCTCCCCTCCTTGTGTTCTCTCTCTCAAAAATAAATGAACATTAAAAAAAATTTTTAATTAAAAAATTAAAATGCAAATAACTTCTTCACTTGCAGAGTAACAAGAACCTTAAACAATAAATAACAGTTATAATACATCATATATTATGTTTATTTATAATAATGGTGATGATGATTATAAGGAAAATAAACATAAGATAGTAAAAAGGAGAGCTTCATTAAATTTTCCCAAAAGTAAAGCCCTGCCCTCTACTGGAAAGTCTGCATAGATAATTATATGTAGCAAGTGTTTCTGCATATGAATGTGTGTGCGTGTATTGTGTTTTTTCTAGTCCCACAAATCCATTATGCATGTCTCAATTCAAAATTGACACAATGAGTTCCAAAATTATAATACTATTTAGTTCATTGCTTCTTTTTAAACTTTAAACCTGCTTGTTAATTCAACTGGCCAATAAACAAAAATCTTGAGTATTTATTATGTGCCACTGTGCCAGGAATGAAGACAAAGCTCTATGCTCTCTCTGGGACCCCCTCAATAGGTCAGCCTTAACCCTGAAGGGCAGTCATCATAGTGACTGTGGAAAGGCTAGTCCTTTAGCAGACAGAAACATGGACAAACTACTAAAATAAAGTAACTGATTTGCCAAATGCCAAAACATTATGAATGATTTAAATATCTAGAAGAATGCAAATAAGAGATGTTTACTTATTTCTTCTTTCACAGAATACTTGACCAACTAAAACCAAATCTGTGAAATGTGTTCTAACACTACAGACATATTCATATGTGCCTAAGTACAGTATCTAACACACAGAAAGTATTAAATAAATAATGACTACTGAACTTTGAGAGAATAAGTGAAATCTGTAGCTGATAAAATCAGGAAACTACCATCATTTTACTAAAGGAGGAAGTTTCCATAGATATACTTCTTCAAACAGTTCATAGCAAACAACTTTTAAAAAGTGTCCAGTCACAAATCAGTGAACATAATAAACACCTTAAGCCATTCCATTTTATCTACTGGTCTAAACCTAGTTAGATCCCAGTAAAATTCTGAAATTACTAATAATCTACTTTAATGAAAATGTTCAAAAAAATTTTATATGTAAGGTCTAGACTACATATAAATAATTTTATTTAATTATTAAATTAAATTTTAAATGTTATTAAATAATTTTTCAAAATAAAAAGTATTATCACACCCCAAAATCTGAAGAGGAAAAAACTCATAATCCTATGACTCTGAAATTAAAATAACTGCTCAACTTTGTTAGTTTTTAACTAAATGGTATACTATATTTTCCTGTGGCTTGTTTTTTAGCCATAAGAGAAAGCCATAGAAGTCCTTCCATGTAATAGAATGATAAATGCTACACAGTACTCCATAGTATAGATGTATAATTCTCTATTGATAGTAACTATTTTTCCCAACATTAAATGAAAATTTTAAAAATACAGCAAAGGGGCGCCTGGGTGGCTCAGTTGGTTGAGAGTCCAACTCTTGGTTTCAGCTTAGGTCATGATCCCAGGGTCATGAGATCAAGCCCCGTGTCCAGCTTGGCACTGAGCATGGAGCCTGCTTAAGATCTGTATTCTCTCTCCATCTTCCCCTCTCCCCTCTACCCCCTGCTCCCACTTACTCTCTCTAAAAAACAAAAACCAAACAGCAAAGTTAAAATAACTATACACTGAATACTCATACACTCAGTAGTTTCTATGATTACATTTTTCTATATTTACTTTTGTCATATATCTACCCATCCATCAATCCATTTTTAAATGCATTTTGAAGTAACTGGGGACATCAGTACTTTCATCACTTCAGCCTGCATGTCAGTAAGCAGTATAGTTTAAAATTTAATATTTAGTTTAATATTTATTTACAGTTTTCTTTCCTTTGAGGTAAAATTTACATACAGTGAAATAAGCTAACCTTAAGCAGTATACTTAAGTGGCGTATTACCATTCAACAAATTTTTACAAGGGTATACACCTGCATAACCCAGACCCCTACCAAGATATAGGACATTATCAAAACCCTAAAAGTTCTCTCATGCCCCTTCCCAGGAAACTCCTATCCCCACACCTGAGGGACTACCATTGTTCTAAATTTGTTCTATTATAGATTAGTTCTGCCTCTTGTAAAACTTCATATGTTGGAAACAAAGGACCTGTTCTGTTTTATGGAAGGCTTTTTTCCCCCTCAACACAATATTTTATCAGTGATTTTGTTCCCTTTTATTATTTTATTCCATTGTATGAATACACCACCATTTGTTTATTCATTCTCTTGCTGATAGACAACTGAGCTGTTTCCTGGTTTTGGCCAATAGGGAAAGATGCTATAACTTTCTTGTATAAACACAAGACTTTTTGTGTACATACTTTCATTTCTCTTGGGTATAGAAAGGAGCAGAATTAATGGGTCATAGGGTAGGTAAATGTTTAGTTTTCTTTGTTAAGATTTTTTAAATGCTTTTTATTTATTTTGAGAGCGCAAGCACACATGAGCGTGTGCAAGTGGGGGAGGGGCAGAGAGAGGGAAGGAGAGAGAATCCCAAGCAAGCTCCGAGCCTTGTCTCAATCCCACAAACCGTGAGATCATGACCCCAGCTGAAATCAAGAATTGCTTGTATAACCGACTGAACCACCAATGAGCCACCCAGGCGCCTCTAAAGGTTTAGTTTTCTAAAGAACTGCTACACCTTTCCCACAATATAACATAGTAGTATCATTGTACACTCCCAACAACAAAGTATGCGAATTCCACTTGCTTCACATCTCTACTTACAGTTGGGTCATTTTAGTTTCAGCCTTTCTAGTGCTTATGTATTAGTATTTAGGATACATAAATACAATTCATTTATTTGTTAGGTAAACTTGTTGCAGATATTTTGCCCTGTTTTTAGTTTGTCTGTTCATTTTCTTAATGCCTTTAGGTGACAAATATTCATTAATTTTTTTATGGCTAATGCTGAGTCCTATGAAATCTCTGCCTAAGTGATAAAGATGCTTTCTTCTAGAAGCTTTATGGTTTTAGCTTTTGTATTTAGAATTATTTTCCATACATGCTGTGTAGGGGAAAGTATATGTATATCCCCCATGCATATATCCAGTTTTTCCTGCACCATTTGTTAAAAAGAGGTTTCTTTTCCCCCATTCGATTGCTTTGGCACCTTTGTTGAAAATCAAATGATTATATGACCATGGGTTTTCTTGGCTGTCCACTGAGCCATTTGCTTCTTTGTTACATTTTGTTTTTATTGAAGTTTAATTAACATACGATGTTATATTAGTTTCAGGTATATAATATAACGATTCAACAATCCTATATTATTCAGTGCTTATCACAATTTGATTCTCATGCCACTGTCACACTGTATTAGTTTCCTTAGGCTGCTAAAGCTAAGTGCACAAACTGTGTGGCTTAAAACAACAAAAATTTCTTCTTTTACAGTTTTGGAGGCTGAAATCAAGGTGCTGGCAGGGTCGTTCGCCCTCTGAAAGCTCTAGGGAAGAATCCTTCCTTGCCTCTTCCTAGTTTTGGTAGCTACCAGCAATCCTTGGGGTTCCTGGACTTTTAGAAGCTTTCAAGAAATCGTAGCTACGATTATGATGATACATATTTTACCCTCTTACTTGTTTAACATTCTACTACACTTAAATGACTAAATATGCAACAAGACTTGGTTCATGTTTCCCTGTGAAGCCTTCCCTGGTTTTCCTAATTGCTCCTTCTTCTGTGACTCTATAGTCACACACACATACCTGTATTATAGCACTTATTATAGATTATAATTATTTACATGGTTTTTCCCTCTTCTCTCATCTGTGAAACACTGCAAAGGCAGGGAATGTATTTCATACAGCTTGTATTCCAGTACCAGGCACAGTATTTAGTATTCATTATTTGCTGAATAAAGAGTTAATGAAAAGAAAAACATCACATTTTATCTTGAAAGTATCGCTGAAAAATAGAAAGCATAAAAACTCTAAAGAAACTATAGCTCAAAGAAGGTAAAGCAATTTCCCACACTCACACTTAGTGGCATAAATCAGGACTAGATGCCAGGGCTTTGTCTGCCAGGTTTTAGAGTACAGAGCACTGGCCAAGAAACTGGTAGACTATAGAGGTGCAGATCTGCACTTACTCTCTGTGTTAACAAAAAATTTCTCAATTCTTTCTCAATTTCCTCATCCATAATAAGGATCATTCTAACTCTGTTTAACTTACAGAGTTATGAAGGCTCAGATGTAACAGTGTTTTATGAATTCTAAAGCCCCACACACAAATGCAAAGTAACAGTAATAATCATAATCTAATGGGCCAGTAAATCACTACCTTACTGGAGCCTCCCTCTTTCTTCATCACCCCCACATCAATTAACTGCCAGGTCCTACTGACTGATCCAGCAGGAACTTACATATTCATTACCTCTTCTTAATCGCTACTACTAAGCTACCCTGACTCAGCCCCTCATTCAATCTCCCCAAGAGTGCTATAACAATCTAACTGCTGCCCTACTGCTGGCCCACCTTCAGTTTCTGCCCAAGTACACCCAGGTGTGTCCCTGCTCCACTTGAAAGCTTTCAATGCTTTTCAATGCCTTTACAATACAGGGCAAACTCTTTGAACTAATAACCAACTATTTGGCCCTAGAATGTTCATCTAGTCTCGTTTAGCACATGCACACACCACCTTCTGGGCATTTTACATACCAGGCAACTCAGCAATTTACTCACCACTAGCACCTACCTGTGCTGCCACAGATACAATTTGTGCTACACCTGTATCTTTCTTACTCAAAAATTTTTTAAAATGTTTGTTTATTTTTGGGAGAAAGAGTACGAGCAGGGGAGAGGCAGGGAGAGGGAGACACAGAATCCAAAGCAGGCTCCAGGCTCTGATCGGTCAACCACAGAACCTGACCAAACTCCCAGACCGCAAGATTATGACCTGAGCCAAAGTCAGGCATTTAACCGACTGAGCCACGCAGGTGCCCCTTTCCTACTCAACTTTAAAACTTACCTAACCTTTTGATGTCCTGCTTAAACAACATGTTGCTTCAAAGTCTATCCAAATTTATTCACCAGGTAGAAGGTAACTCTCCCTCTTACAATTTATCTGTACTTTTTTTTTCACAAGACACTTAAGACTTTCTGCTTTATATTGTAGTTATTTACGGATATGCCTACTCGTGCTTACTAGAAGTTCCTTTAAGACACGATTTATGTTGATTCACTATGCCTAGAACAGTGATATTCATATGTAACATTATGTAACATTCTCAATAAAAATATTTGTTAAATTAACTGACATTTTGTATCATAGTTAGGTATTTTACAAATTTTCCTCTTCCTCCTCTCTACTGTCTATGAGAATCTCCACTGCTTACGGCAAATACTAGAGTTTCTTTCTTTCTTTCCTTCTCTTTTCTTTTCTCTTTTCTTTCCTTCTTCCCTTCCAAAGAAAAATAAATTGGAGCACCTAGGTGGCTCAGTCGTTAAGCATCCGACTTCGGCTCAGGTCACGATCTCACGGTTTGTGAGCTCCAGCCCCTCTTCCAGTAAAAACACAAGCTCCACTTTGGGTGAGCCCTGCTTCTCTTTCCCTCTCTTTCTCTCTCTCTCCCTCTCTCTCCCTCTTCTTCTCTTTGCCACTCCTCTCTTTCTGCCCCTCACTCACTTGTGGCCTCTCTCTCTCTCCCAAAAAAAGAAATTAAACTGCATATGGATTGAGCTTTCTATAATATACCTAAAACTTTTTACCTGTAATACACTTAAAACCTACCAGAGCTACCTCTAGAGCATCCCAAATCTGAGAGACAGGTTCATATTTCAGAAATTAAAAAGAAATCACTTAAGTCAGAATTATCAAGATCTTTGAGATCCACCTATTCTTCAGGGACGTTTTTAGACTATAAATTTAAATGTTAGAGAGAAAAAAAACAATTATAGCACTAAATTATGTAAGAGTAAAAAATCAACTGGAGAAGGTGAATGTTTCCTACATTTATTTGTGCATGACTCAGGCTGACACTTTGAAGAGAAGAATGTGACAGCTTACAAGAAAACAAACTCACTCACTCCCCTTAATTTCTGAAGGCTCATGCAAGTCTGACAGGCCAACCACAGGGTGATCTCTCATGTGTATCATCCATGACAATTATGGCTTCAATAAAAATGTTCTCCAAATTTTAATAAAGCCCAATTGGTTTTCAGGAAATAGCTAGCCTAATCTCTTCATATTTAAGAAAGCGTATTTCAGAAATTAGTGAACTAATTTGTGCACCTAATTAAGGCTGTCTAAAAATTTTATCTTAAAGCATGAAAAGAGGTATGAAATGAATGCAGTGGAGGAGGACACGGTGATATGAAAGGCTGAGCGCTAACAGGGGTCAGTGTTGGTGGCACAGGGTAAAGAGCTATGCTGAGAGGCCATCCTGCCTCTGTATCACCTTTGCTGGTTTTCCTCTTCAAACAGCAATTAAGAGTTTCCCTGTGAATTTTCAAAGTGCTGTGACTAAATGTGGGAAGCACATTTAAAAAAATCACAGCTCATTATAAGCATTTGAAATGATTTAAGGTCTTAGAGTATTTACCTTGCAACATACACTGGAAATAATCTGTACCTGTCATTATATTAATTTGATAGTTGTTTAATATGGGGAAAATCAGGCTGCTATAGACACTTCCTATTCTTCCCCATCATTGGTTATCGGGAGCAGAAGGGGGAAAAAAAAAAAAAAAAAAAAAGGAAAAAGATTGCTAAGCAGCGGAATCTCATCTTATTCTGAATCTCCAAGCCCAAAGCGGAGCTCTAATTAGCCAGTACAGGGAAGAGGAAGGAGGAATGAAGTGAGAAAGAGCTTTCCTGGGGATCCTCACAACTCCATTTCCAGTCTCTCCCAATCACTGTTCTATTGCTCAGGACAGAACTCTGCACTGGTTTCTTACACCATTCAGAAAACAAGCCACCAATGTCTTAAAATTCATGCATTTTTGTAGATGGGTGTGGAAATTTCACCATTATAGACTCCTAAATCGAAATAATTAACAACTAGTCTGGGAACACAACCAATTTGGGAGGAATATCTTCATCTAATTCTTAAAACAAAATATGCCTCTAATCAAAAACAGCCACATCATTTCCTACACAAATCTCATTAGATTATACATGAATAGGATTGTGTAGGTTTATGAAACATAAAGGAAGCTCTTCTCTAAACAGTATTTACTGACAATGACAATCTTTTTTCATGCTAATAATAAAATGCACAGAGTATTCTTACCTTAGAAAGGACAAAATATAATAACACAACCTCATTATCCTCTGTCTCCAAAGAAGAATTTACTTCTCAGTACTGTTATGGTAAATGATTACTCTTTAGGGAACAATCCCACACTAGCACAAGATACTGATAGGTCTTTCTCATCTCTCACTCCTATTACCGTATGACTACATGGCCATATCCATCAATCATGTTAGCAAACACAACCAAACCACAATGCTATTACAGAGAAGCTAACACATATTTTCAATACCATATAGTCACACTATTATCCATCTTTCATAGCCAGGCAATCAAACTGAACATGACAAGATTTCAGACAAACAGCTAATGGTAATATAAGTTTTCTTCCAGTCCTGGAAGCAACATGAACTTAATTTGTTCAACAAATATAAGTTCAATCTTTTACTATGGTTTATATTTTTAAATTTAACAAGAATATTTTTGAACTATAGAAATACTTTAAAATTACTTATTTTTATTTAAAAAATTTTTTTAATGTTATTTATTTTTGAGGGAAAGAGCGCAAGTGAGCGAGCACAAGTAGGAGAGGGGCAGAGAGACGTGGACAGAGGATCTGAAGCAGGCTCTGCGCTGACAGCACAGAGCCCTACACAGGGCTTGAATTCACAAACCATGAGATCATGACCTGAGCCGAAGTTACACACTTAACTGACTGAGCCGCCCAGGTGCCCCTTACTTATTTTTACTTTTAAGTAACTTTTAAGGTAGTTCAATGATAGCTTCTCACACGACTGGAAAAATAATTTGCCACATAAACCAAGTAATGTGCATACATAAAGTGCATACATATATATTACAGTGTTTAATTCTTAATTTAATTCTTAAATTATACCGTATGAGTCAACAATCAATATTATAGTACAAACTTCACTCTTACTAACAAAAGGCTGAAACGCATGACTTTCCCACAAGGTGTGAGGGTGCCCCCTGGTGGCAGATTCCTTGCAGAAAACAAAGAAATGTATTAACAGAAAATAAACACTATTGCAATGAAAATATCCTTTAAAAAATTTGACCAAGTTCTACTCAACAACTCAGTTATTTCAGGCAATACCCAATGTAGAAAAAATTCAAAATGTGATCAAAGAATGTTGAGAAATCTCTGAAGTTCACTGTGAAAAGATCTGACCAGCAGCGATTTCCAAGTAGCAAGACCAACAAGATATCTAACACAGAGGAATCTGAGAGATGACTTCAGCCAGCACAGAACAAAACTTTCTAAGCTGTCCAGGATGGTAGCCACCAGCCACATGAAATGACTTAGCATTTGAAATGTGGCCAAGTGTGACTGAGCAACTGAATTTCATATTTTATTTCACTTTAAATTTTTTAAAAATGTTTATTTATTGAGAGAGAGAGAGGAGGAAGGGGCTGAGAGAGAGAGAGAGAGAGAGAGAGAGCATCCCAAGCAGGCTCTGCACCTGTGCTTGGGCACAGAGCCCAATGCAGGGCTCAATCTCACAAACCATGAGATCATGGCCTGAGCCAAAGTCAAGAGTTGGATGCTTAACCAACTGATCCATCCAGGCACTCCTATTTCACTTTAAATAGCCATCTAAGGCTTTGGCTACTGTTTGGACAACACAGATCTAGTCCTACTTGCTACTGCTACTCCATTGCAGAGAAAGTCACCAGAGCAATCCAAGGAAGAGTCAAAGTTTCCAGACATATGTAGAAAAGGATGGTACAAACACATATGACTAAACCTTTACCTTTTGTTTGGGGATATTTATTTATTTATTTGAGAGAGAGAGAGCGAGCACAAGCAGGGGAGGGGCAGAGAGAGAGAGGGAGACACAGAACCCAAAGCAGGCTCCAGGCTCTGAGCTGTCAGCGCAGAGCCTGACATGGGGCTCAAACCCAGGAACCGCAAGATCATGACCTGAGCCAAAGTCGGTTGCTTAATCAACTAAGCCACCCAGGCACCCTTGTTTGGGCATTTTTAAGTACAACTAATTTAACTCAATTGCACTGAGCTACTTTTGGTAACTGCAATTCCTCTTAGAATACAGAGGAGTCTAAAAATGGCCCAGTATTCCTTTTGAAATAATTCTGGCTTTATAGCCTATATAAAACTGAAGATATGTGATGACTTGTATAGCATTTAGCTACAAGAGTTTAAGCTCAATTATCACCTGGAGTATCCATTCTTTTCTTACATGTAGAGAATAAAAAGGCAAATGGGTCCCTGAACTGTGGATTAGCTGAGTTCAGGAATCCAAAAAGAGAACAGCCCAGGTGGCCCCACATCTACTTAAGTACTCTAGTAGTATGTTGCTGTTTAGTTCAAGCACCTATTGAGTATTCACTTTGTCTGGGACATCACATTGAGCACTGTGAGGGATAAACACAAAGGCAGACAACGCAAGGTGTCTGCCCTCCAGAAATTAACTACTTTTTAGGGTAAAAATGGCACACAAACAACCATAAGGGTTTTATGTGTGCTGGCCTTACCTTTTCTTGATACCAACTGCCAATCCCAAGTGATCAGCTATCACTTTATATAAATAATTCCTAAATCTTCCATTAACAAGCTGTCACTTAAGACCCATATCCCACATTTTTAAAAAGTTTATTTATTTACTTTTGAGAGACAGCACGCGAGTATGCATGCGAGTGGAGGAGGGGCAGAGAGAGGACAGACAGAAAGCCAGGCAGGTTCCATACTACCAGTGCAGAGCCCATCCTGGGGCTCAAACCCACGAACCGTGAGATCATGACCTAAGCCGAAATCAAGAGTCAGATACTTAACTGACTGAACTACCCAGATGCTCTGACCCACATTTCTGTGTGATCTACTCTCCTTGACTATCTTGAAATTAGTTTAAGAAACATTTACCAAGCACCAGCCATAAGCTAGAAAACACTAAGATGCCCTGGAGAAGTTCAGCCTCAGGAAGGACGCAGACATTTAATAGATCATGCGTTATGCGGCAAACGCATGGAGGTGCATGCAGGACTACTGAAAGCACAGAGAGAAGTTTTTAGTAGATACTAGCAAGAGAGGAAAAGAGTTCTTGGAGGAGATAAAGACTGCTGGGTCTGAATAGGTGGATTAAGAGCAAGCAAACGGCATGCCAGGGAATCACAAACAACAGTCATTAGAATATCAGGTTTGGAGCAGGAAAGTGGCAAGAAATGATGCTGGAGTAGTGGCAGAGGCAAGGCCATGGAATACCATAAATGTAAGAGTTGAAAATAGATGAGGTGCCACATAAGGTTTGAAGATATATGCCTCAGATAGTTCACTGTGTGTGAGCAGCATGAAGATGGATTTGAAGGGGGCAACACTGAGCATGGGGCTCAGCTGGATGACTGTTGCAATATACCATCTGAGTCACGACAATGGCATGAATTAGACAAGTATGGTAGAAATAGAGGTGAGGCTCAAGAAGTGTTCAGGAAGTAAAATTATGGTGTCTTAATATAAGAAGATGACAGAGAAAAAGAGCTAAAGATTTGAGTGTACCCAGCATTAAGTGGTATTTAAAGCTCTTGACACTAGGTTAAGAGATAGGGACTTAACAAGGAACAAATCAAATCACAGGAAGGTAAAGGGACATGAACAAGGACAAAGTCCATGACAGAAGTGACAGCTACACTAGCACTAAAGGATAAGCAAGGTTAATCAGGCCTTTGGGAGAACGGTGATGCCAGAAAAGATATAGTGACATAAGTACCCTAAGGTATAATTCCATTTTGGACTTGCTGAATTTAAGGAATGGAATAAAACTAGTGTTTCCTTTGAGATAACAAGAAAGAGACGAATAAGGAATATCCTGTTCATTGGAGGATGCTGAGTGGTATCCACAGCCTCTATCCATCAGAGGCCTGTAGCACCTTCCTTTCTGTTGTGAGAACGGAAAATGTCTCCAGGTGCTGCCAAATGTCCCCTGGGAAGCAGAATCACTCCTGAATGAGAACTACCACAACCAACTATAGCAGTTAAGAGCTAAAACTGGAGTGAGAAGCACCTGGGTTGAAATCCTAGCTTTATCACTTGAGCAAGTTACTTAATCCTCTAAGCCTTGATTTTCAGTTATTTGTAAAATGGAAATGTTAGTGTTTACCTAATGGGGTAGTTGTGATAACTAAATGGGATAAAACATACCACTCACACTGTACTTAGTACATAGTAAAGCTCCCAGTTATAAGGACCTCCACTGTCTCCACCACATAATCAAACAGGATGTTGTGGCAAACATCAAGGAGATCGTCTACAGGAGGAGAGGAGGGGCGGAGGAGAAGGGGTTAAGTTTGGGAGGAAATAGGGCTAACCCTGAATGAGTAGGAGTTTGCAAGTGAATTGAAGCTCAAATGGTCTCCAATTTAGGATGTCCAGGCTCAAAGAAGGAAAGGATTATAAAGGAAGATGGAAGTCAACTACAGGGAGAGAGGTTGAGTATTTGGCTGCTCAACCGGTGAGCTGTGATAGTAATTAACTTTCCACTCCCAATGGAAGATGCCTTTGTGCTACAGATTGAATGCTTTTGTCCTCTCAAAATTCATATGTTGAAACCTATTCCTCCAATGCAATGGTATTTGAATGTGGGAACTTAGGGAGGTTAATTAAGTCATGAAGGTGAAGATGTCATGAATGGGATTAGTGCCTTTATAAAATATAAAAGAGACCTTAGAGAGCTCCCTTGCTCCTGCCTTGTAAGACAGCCATCTATGAAACTGCAAGCATGGTCTCACCAAACACCAAATCTGCCAACACCTTCGTCTTAGCCTTGACATCCTCCAGAACTGTAAGAAATAAATTTCTGTTGCTTATACACCACCCAGTTTATTGTATTCTGTTATTAGCAGCCTGAATGAACTAAAACACCTTTTTCATATCTGAGCTGGGCTTCCCAGGGTGGAAGTGGATCAGACCAATAGCATTACTTGGGCCTTCATTTGAAAATATTCCATATTTCACTATGCTGGAAATGGTTCTTGTTGCAGAAAATGTCTTTTCATAGTGCTTTTCAAGTAATCAAAGAGCATCTGAGGCAACAAGGTACTATGCCACTAAGCTTACTAAAAACTTCTTTAACACTATAAAGAATTATTGCTCAGACAGCTTAGACCCTAACTGCCTTGTGCCGTTAATCTTTACCTATCATTTACCATAGTAATAAGTCACAGGTACATACTTTTTACGACTAGTACCAACAGTAAAATATGGAGAAGATTATTAGCTCAGTCCTCATTAGATGCAGCTACAATACTCTGCTGCTACTAAAGAAGTACTCCCTGAATCAAGAGGACAATGGACCTATTTAGCCCTTACTACCTAGTTTACCACACTGCGTATATAGATTACACATTGAAACAGTATATAAATTTGAAAAGCAGGTTGACATTCTGTTTTTATTTCCTTTTATTTTTATCTTCAGATATTGCATACCACAAAAATCCTTCCAGTTGTTAAATATGACCTTACATGTAAATAAAAGTGTTAGCAGCTTACTTAAAAGAAATACAGGGGCGCCTGGGTGGCTCAGTCGGTTGTGCATCTGACTTCGGCTCAGGTCATGATCTCGCGGTTTGTGAGGTTGAGCCCCGTGTTGGGCTCTGTGCCGACAGCTCAGAGCCTGGAGCCTGCTTCTGATTCTGTGTCTCCCTCTCTCTCTGCCCCTCCCCTGCTTGTGCTCTGTCTCTCTCTGTCTCTCAAAAATGAATTAAATGTAAAAAAAAAAAAAAAATTTTTTTTTAAAAAGAAATAAAGAATTTATTTTTATTGAGTAGGAGAATAAGAAGAGTAAATGTAAATTAATTTAGTAGGAATTATAAATCAAGGCATTACGGCCAATTGAATAAAAACAAAACAAAACAAAACACACTTCAAGCTAGTTGAGAGAAATATAAATCATGAAACAGATTAAAACACGGAATTATTATCACCCCTCTACCAGGTAATAAAATCAATGCCACAGCAACATTGAAAAGCAATGGTTTCCATAGTTATTTGAACCAAATGATTAAGGCTGGAGTTACAGGACATTAATGTACTAGCTTTATTTCATTATTAGAATACAGGAGAAATTCTACTGAATAGATTTTTACTTTTAGGTATCTATAATTTTCATCTTCCTTGTCCTCTACACACACAAATACAATACAGTGTTTCACAAACACAAAATAACAACACTAATTTCATCAATGACCCATTGTATGGAAGGTTCAACTAAGACTGATTATTCGTAATAACTCAAAAAGTTTATAAAGCAAGGTGCCTCATTCCAACTGGAACAATTAGTCCTATGGAATATGCACTATTTAAAATAAATCATGAATTTTATACCCTCAATGTATGCTCCAATCCAAAAGCATACCTTAACCACACCAGGGGGGAAGTCCACATATTTCACATGAGTCTAAAATTTAATATTTCAGTGACTACGATTAGCTCTCTTTTGGCTCTTCCAGTTCTCATGAATTAAATTAAGTCAAGCTGTAAAGCAATGCAGACCATATTGATTCTAGAGACTGTGAGTCACCAGGGGAAGAAGCCCAAAAAGGCTAAATTTCCACTGAACTCCAAATCAGAGGTTTGAAAGTTAGAGAGATAAAGACATTAGCTGTAGCCTTATGAAACATTCAAGGCTGCTTTCATTTGATTAGGAATTTGCTACAGGCTCTTTATGACAAATATAACAAGGACACTTTAAATCTTTTAAGCTTTGAAGAAAGATCCAGAAAACAGATTAGCTATGAAGAACTGCATTTAATTGGAAACCAATGAGTAATGTGTTTATATACATTCATGAATTACTTCTGCATTACCAAAAAAAAAAAAAAAAAAAAGGCTATCGTTGCCACAATCTTTATTGGTTATGGGTTAAAGAAATTTGCTCTGGGGGCACCTGAGTGGCTCAGTCGGTTGAGCGGCCGACTTCGGCTCAGGTCACGATCTCACAGTCTGTGAGTTGAAGCCCCGCATTGGGCTCTGTGCTGACAGCTCGGAGCCTGGAGCCTGTTTTGGATTCTGTGTCTCCCTCTCTCTGACCCTCCCCCGTTCATGCTCTGTCTCTCTCTGTCTCAAAAATAAATAAACGTTAATAAAAAAAATTAAAAAAAAAAAAAAAGAAATTTGTTCTGATCTGAAATGGTGATTACGACAACCTGTTGTCTTACGTCACTATTTCCCAAACTATTCTAGAAAACACTAACATTCCATGAAATGTTTATAGAGCTGGGCGGGGGGGGGGGGGGGGGGGGGGGGGACAGGGAGCACTGTCAAGAGAGAAAAAAGAAAAAAATCCTCTAATATTTTTGTTCTAAAATTTTTAACAGAGAAAAAATACTAAGCATATCCAACATAATTATTAAATAAGCTGTCCTTAACAGTAAGTATGTCATGCCCCAGAAAGCCAGGAAGCCCACAAGATATCATTTATATACAAATGTACTGATGCTCAAGTGATACATAAACATGCTACTATTGTGTTTTATGCTATGCAATGACAAGTGACTTACGCTATGATTTTTGCCTAATAACTTCAACATATCTTAACTTTCTATCACATAAAAAATCTATGAATCAAAACTTAACAATTTCTTCCAGTCATGACATCATATATGTAAGATAAACTTTTTCTGTAATCCTATTTTTTTTAATGTTTATTTATTTATATTTTTGAGACAGAAAGGAGAACACGAGCAGGGGAGGGGCAGAAAAAGAGGGAGACAGAGAATCCCAAGCAGGCTTGCACTCTCAGTGCAGATGCCAATGCAAGGCTTGAACCCACAAACCATGAGATCATGACCTGAGTCAAAATCAAGAGTCAGACATTCAACCAACTGAGCCAGCCAGGCGCCCCTAATATTTTTTTTTTTTTTTTAATTTGAGAGAGAGAGAGAGAGCACGCACATGAGTACAACCCAGGGAGAGGGGCAGAGAGAGAGAGAGAGAGAGACAGAGAGACAGGGAGAGAAAGAGAGAGGGAGAGAAGAGAGAGAGAATCCCATGCAGGCTCCATGCTTAGCACAGAGCCCGACATAGGGCTTGATCCCACCACCCTGGGATCATGACCAGAGTGGAAATCAAGAGTCAATGTTCAACTAACTGAGCCACCAGATGCCCCTATAATCTAGTTTAATACAAGCTCATCTTTGTTTTTTGAGTTTCTATAATTTTTTAAACTATCAGTAATTATAATTTTTAACGTATTGTTCACACACGTTCAAAATATTTTAAACACAGATATAACAGTATATCCCTCAATCTTGGAAATAATGAATTCTAATGTACTTGTCTTTAAAATTTTAAATTACAGGGCACCTGGATGGCTCAGTTGGTTAAGTGTCTGATTCTTGATTGTGGCTCAGGTCATGATCTCATGGTTTGTGAGTTCAAGCCCCACACTGGGCTCCAGGTTGTCAGTGTGGAGACTGCTTGGGATTCTCTCTCTCCTTCTTTCTCTGCTCCTCCCCACCCCTCATGTGTGTGTACACCCTCTCTAAATAAATAAGTTAAGGGGCGCCTGGGTGGCTCAGTTGGTTAAGTGTCTGACTTTGGCTCAGGTCATGATCTCCCAGTTCATGAGTTTGAGCCCCGCGTCGAGCTCTGTGTTGACAGCTCAGAGCCTGGAACCTGCTTCAGATTCTGTGTCTCCCTCTCTCTCTGCCCTTCCCCAGCTTGCACTTTGTCTCTCTCTTTCAAAAATAAATAAACGTTAAAAATTTTTTTAAATAAATAAATAAGTTTTAAAAAACTTTAAAACAAAACAAAACTGGTTTCCAAAGAGGAATATATTACTAGCCTAATCACGGCAACAAAACCTTTCTACTTTAAAGTGTAAGTTTTTCCATCTTTTATTTGTAAATGTCTACTCATTCCTGTACTCCTACCTCTCACTCTCTACCTTAGCAGTCACAGATGTAATAATAATGATCATAATCATAATCATAATCCCCTCATTTTGTTATTTATGGCAGCCTTTATGGATAAACCAACAGAAGTGAGGAAATAAGAGGCCTATTCATTCCTATATTTTCTATCCAGACATAAAATGGAACATGGATATGAAAATAAAATAATCACTAAAAACTTTATGTTTCCTTTCAACAACTAATCCATTTGCTGAAAAAGTTTGCTGCTTAAGTCAGTTTTAGAATTTAAAGTTCTTTATATTGAATAAATTAACATTTACATTTATTGTGAAGTGTATTTTCAAGAAATACATAGAATATATATATATATATATATATATATATATATGGTCTAATGAATATTCATAAAGCAAACATCCATTTTTTAACTACCACCCAAGTCCAAACACAGAAGCCAGGATCACAGAAACAGAAGTAGTCTCTCTTAAACATACCCCCTCACACATAACCCTCTGGAATTACTGGAGCTTTAATGTGTCATGTAAATTACACAAGTTAACTCACTGAGAATGAAAAGAAATAGTGTCACAGATGTTCTAATATGGAACTATTTAAGACATCTCTAAAATGCATTAATGGAGAACCTTTTCTAATATATAGGACTTTTTGTTAAATTTTCCTGTGAAAAAAATGCTAGTAATGACAATTTATTTAGAATATAAATTATAGAAATGCTTGGATTTAATTTCGTGGAACACCACACAGGAGGACCATAAAACACAGATTATTTGTTCCTGGCACTTTCAACAGCTGGCAATGAGGAAGACCAATATGAGCACTCAAGATGCAAAAAAAACACTAACTAATGGCCATTTCAACTCACTAGCATCTAAATATCTAACTGTAAATTACAAAATAACACATAGATCTCTGTGATCTTTGCTAGATTCTGACAGAAGTAAAAACTCACTCTCATCCCAAATAAGGATGCTCACATAGAAGGATTAGCAGGATTCTAGGTCTTTTACTTCTTGCACTAAATACTAGTGTAAATATTAGGTAAACTGTACCATGGAATGACACTAAATGACTGTGGATATTAACACCTCCTTTTATAAAGGTTTAGTTGCAAAATCAAATATGCACAGAATTAGCCAAAGCAAGGTTTTATTAACAGCTCCAAAATAAACTTAACTTTTGCAGTTAAAATATTAAAATTAATATGATGTTAATTTCAACTTTATTTTTTTCCTTACAAAGCAAGGCACTCAGAGTTCAATGTGACATTTAAGTAAACAATTTCCAAAAAACTGCTAATAAACAACATTTAAGAAGCACTCCTACTCTAAAATGTGGACACAGATAATACCAAGCAAATATAATTCATTTATAATTTAAAACCTAGCCAACAATTGTTTCCCTTGCATTGAAGACCTCATTTTCCTCCTCCAATCCCATTAGCACATATGTCTAACATTTCTTCTCACTAACCACTGCGGGCCTGGGCAATGTTATCTCTGTGGGCTGTGACATGGGAAAGATCTAGGTTATTAATATCTTTGGAGATTTGATGGACAGAAAAACACACAACTGTATTAAACATCCAAGGTCTTCCATTAAGTACACTGATGACAAGAGAATAATAGTCACAACAAGGAAGAACACCCTTGAATCTTGAGATAAGCTTTACACAAACAGATGTCCTTAAATCCCTAACACTGGAATGGCTGAGCAAATGATCTATCAATTTAATGGAGTATTATACAACAATTAAGACTAAAGATGAGGAGGAGCACCTGGGTGGCTCAGTCAGTTAAGCATCCGACTCTTGGTTTCAGCTCAGGTCACGATCTCACAGTTCATGAATTCAAGACCCACATTGGGCTCTGTGCTGACAGTGCAGAGCCTGCTTGGGATTCTGTGTCTCCTTCTCTCCCTTTACCCCTCCCCCACTCACACTGCCTCTCTTCTCAAAAATAAACTTAAAAAAAAAAAAAAAGACGAAAGATGACGGGCACCTGGGTGGCTCAATCAATGGAATGTCTGATTCTTGGTTTTGGCTCAGGTCATGAGTTTGAGGTTCATGGGATGAGTCCCACATCAGGCTCTGCACCAAAAGTGTGGAGCCTGCTTGGGATTCTCTCTCTCCTCTCTTTCTGCCCCCCCCCAAAGTAAATAAATAAACATTAAAAAAAAAAAAGACTAAAGATCAGTTGAGCGTCTTTCTTTCGCTCAGGTCACGATCTCATGGTTTGTGGGTTCGAGCCCCGCGTCGGGCTCTGTGCTGACAGCTCAGAACTTGAAGCCTGGTTCGGATTCTGTGTCTCCCTCTCTCTCTGCCCCTTCCCTGTTCACACTCTGTGTCTCCCTCTCCCTCTCTCTCAAAAATAAAAATTAAAAAAAGTTTTTTAAAGACTAAAGATGATAAAAAACTATGTAACATAATTTTATAATATATCCTAAAATATCTTAAATATATTCTTATATCTAAATATAACTACAAAATATTAAATATATATACAAAGACTTGAAAAAAATAAATGAATATTTGGTGCAGTTATAGGGACTCCTCCAACCATCTGCACATTTACAAAGTAAAAAAAAAGCAGAAGGTCAAAAATGCAATACCTCCTCTCTCTAAAGAACTGTAAAACTATCATCAGCACCTTGGTAATCACCTCATATTTATGGTCTACACTAAACACACCAAAACTTGCTATATATTACCCTTACAGGAATGCTTCTGGGCAAGGTCACCTGATAAAGGGGAAACAAGGTCCTGTCTGAGTACTTTGATTAAGAAGAGAGATAAAAAAAAAAATGACTACTTTACCTCGTAGCAAGGTGACAGGTATTTTAATCAATGGCATGTTTTACTGCCATCATAAAATGTCAGATTTAACATTACTTCTTACCAAAATTAACAACTGTATCCAATTTAAACCCAGAAAATGACAAAATACAAATAAATCATGTATATATGACAATTGAAGTGATAAAGATGATATCAGTTTGGTCAACTTTGCATCAAAAATGAGATCTCTGTAAGAGTAAGAGATACATAGATTCAAGGATATTCTGATAGCAACATTAAGTCTTCTGTTACTTAATTTATGCCTGCCGCTTAACTGACTGAGCCACCCAGGCGCCCCATATGCCTGCCATTTAGTATCACACAGGTCAAGAACTTGATAAGGTAACCCTCCCTGTATTACTGGTCCTACCTCAAAATGCAAAATTGGTTTGGATCCTATTAATATGATAAAAATTGGCCTTCACAGCTAACTCCTTGCAGAAATTAACAAGCTGACCCTAAAATTCACGTGGAAATGCAAAAGATCCAAAATGGCCAAAACAAACTAGAAAAGGAACAAAGTTGGAAGACTCACACTTCCCAGTTTAAAACTTACTTCAAAGTTTAGTAATCAAAACTGTGTGATAGGGGCATAAAGACAGACATATAGATCAATGGAACAGAACTGAGAGCCCACATAAATGTTTATGGTCAATTGGTTTTTGAAAGAATGCCAAGAAAAATCAATAGGGATAAGAATAGTCTTTTCAACAAATGGTTCTGGGACAACCAGATATCCACATACAAAATAACGAAATTAGATCTCTACAATATATGAAAAATAACACAAAATGGGTACCCATCTGCAAAACAATAAAAGTGGGCCCCTAATTCATACCATATACATATTAACTCAAAATGGGTCTTGGACCTAAGCATAAGAGCTAAAACCATAACATTTGTGGATGTAGGGGCACATGGGTGGCTCACTTGGTGAAGCACCTGAATTTGGCTCAGGTTATGATCTCAGAGTTCATGGGTTCAAGCCCCGTGTCAGGCTCTGTGCTGCTCAGAGCCTGGAGGTTGCTTCAGATTCTGTGTCTCCATCTCTCTCTGCCCTTCTCCCACTCACACTCTGTCTCGCTCTCAAAAATGAATAAACATTTTTAAAAAAAATCATGGAAGAAAACAAAGGAGTAAATCTTTGTGACTTTGGATTAGCTTTTTAGATATGACAACAAAAACAGAAAAAAAAATCAGACTTTGTCAAATTTTTAAAAAATTTATGCTTCAAAGGATACAAGAAAATGAAAAGACAACCTACAAAATAGAAAATATCTGCAAATCATATTCTGATAAGGAACTTAAAACTTACAGGACACTTATAACTCACTAATAAAAAAACAGGGTGCCTGGGTGGCTCAGTCGGTTGGGCATCCAACTATGGGTTAGGAGCCTGCTTCAGATTCTGTGTCTCCCTCTCTGCCCCTCCCCAGCTCAAACTGTCTCTCTCTCTCTCTCTCAAGAATAAACATAAATAACATAACATAAAATAAAAAATAAAATAAAATAAAATAAAATAAAATATAAAATAAAAAACAAATAATTAGGGCGCCTGGATGGCTCAGTTGGTTAAGCATCCCACTTTCGGCTCAAGTCATGATCTAACTGTTTGTGAGGGTTTGAGTTCGAGCCCCGTAAGGGGCTCTGCATTGGTGATGTGGAGCCTGCTTGGGATTCTTTGTCTCCCTCTCTCTCTGCCCTTCCCCACTTGTGCTCTCTGTCTCTCAAAATAAATAAATAAACTTAAAAACAACAACAAATAACCCAATTTTTTCAAAAGCACAAAAGATGTGAATGGATATTTCTCAAAAGAAGCTATACAAATGGCCAATAAGCACATGAAAAGATGTTTAACATCAGTCATTAGAGAAATGCAAACCAAACCACGCTGAGATACTTCTTCACACCAACCAGAATGGCTAAAATCAAAAGGACACACATTAACAAGCAAGAAATCCTTGTGCATTGTTGGCATGATTATGTAACAATGTAGCCACTTTGATCAACAGTCTGACAGCTCTTTAAAATATGAAACAAGTTACCACACAATCCAACAATTTCTAGGTATACATTCAAGAGAAGTGAAGAAATATGCCCACACAAAAACCTACACATAAATGTTCACAGCAACACTAATGATAATAGCCAAAAAGTCAAAACAACCCAAACATCTATCAACTTATCAATGGATAAACAACATGCGGTATACTCACACAATGGAATATTATTCAGCAATAAAAAGGTATCAAGTATTTGATACATGTTACAACATAGGTAAACCTTGCAAACATCGTGCTAAGTGAAAGAAGTCAAGGGATTTCACAGACTATTTGTGTAATGTATTTCCTTTAACTATCTCTCCTCTATACATTTTACACTCTACCACTCAAATACCATGTCCTCTATAATATCTGTCCCGTGACCCAAATAAAACTCTCTTCCCCTTCCATGACCCACTAGACTCTATTATAGTCATCTATGGCCATGCTTTCTGATGATTAAGACTGTCAATCAATTCCCCATCTTTAATAATACAACGCCTTCTATATAAGAGTGTTCAGCGTTCTTTAAGGGACAAACACCATCACAATACAAAAAACACAGGCCTTAAAGTCTAAGAGTCCTTCGTATATTCAATGAATGGTTACTGGTCAGCTATTTTGGCTGGAACTGAACTGAGCTCAAATCTAGATTCCCCAAGGGGCACCTGGGTGGCTCAGTCGGTTAAGCGATCAACTTCAGCTCAGGTCATGATTTCATGGTTTGTGAGTTCGAGCCCCGTGTTGAGCTCTGTGCTGTCAGCTCAGAGCCTAGAACCCTGCTTCAGATTCAGTATCTCCCTCAATCTCTGCCCTTCCCCCACTCAAACCGTCTCTCTGTCTCAATAAGTTTTTAAAAATTAAAAAAAAAATCTAGGGGCACCTGGGTGGCTCGGTTAAGCGTCCGACTTCAGCTCAGGTCACGATCTCACAGTTCGTGAGTTTGAGCCCCGCATCAGGCTCTGTGCTGACAAGCTCAGAGCCTGGAGCCTGCTTTGGATTCTGTGTCTCCCTCTCTCTCTCTACCCCTGCCCCACTCACACTCTGTCTCTGTCTCTCAAAAAGTGAATAAACGTTAAAAAAAATTTTTTTTTTAAATCTAGATTCCTCAATACTTCATTGGTGAATTCATTCAATATTTGTATAATGTTGACCAAATTACTTAAGCTCTCTAAATCTACTTTCCTCTCTAAATTGAATGTACTATCTATATTTTACAAAAATGTTTGAGGATTAAATTCAATAATATATTCCTTTTGGTAATATGTCTTCAATAAATACTGTTTGTTTTTTCCTCCTTTCCTCAAAAGTAGCTGAACACATTAATTCCGGTCTAAGAAAAAATGTAATATTTAGAGGATATACCCAGGAAAAAATGATCTCAAACTTTAAAAGCAAGTAATTTCAAATTTATAACATGTATTATAAACCTCATGTTTTATTAGTAAAATTACCTGCTTAGAGTCTGAGAAGTAATGTCATTTCAACTACAGAGTTCTCATTCCCATAATACCACTATAGTTGCTAGAAAATTACTTTATCCTAACCAAGAGTTACTCTTCTAAGAGGCTTGAATTATCTTATAGGAACACTTTCCTAGGCAACAAATTTAGCAAACATAGTAAGACTCTGAAGAAGATACTATACAGGGTGCTTTATGTGTTAATCACACTTTGGAAGTCTAAATATACTGAGGGGGGCGCTGCACTACAGGACTCACACATTGAGAGGAGAACTGAAAACCAACACAACCTTCTAGAAAGGTGAATCGTTAGTATGTATTGAAGGCCTAAAAAACCAACATACCTTTTGATCCAATGACTATATTTCTATATCCTGAGGAAATAATCACTGATACAAAAGATTCAGGCACCAGGATGTACACTGTAAAATAATATTTTTAAAAATCCATATTTAGGGGCGCCTGGGTGGCTCAGTTAAGCATCCAACTTCAGCTCAGGTCATGACCTCACAGGTTTGGTTTTTGAGTCTGTGCCCCACATCTACTTGAGATTTTTCTCTCTCTCTCTCCCTCTCTACCCCTTCCCCACTCATGCTTTTTCTCTATTCAAATAAACAAACTTAAAAAAAATCCACATTTAATATGCACAGGTAGATAAAATTATTTTTTTTTTAAATGTTAACAGTGATTATTTCTGGGAAGCAAAATCATGGACAATTTTTATTGTTTTATTGTTTATTTCTACAATTCAGATAGTGTTAATGATAAAAAAAAAAAAAAACCCTTTTTTAAAAGCAGTAAAACAAACTCTTCACAGGTAAGAAAGTAATAACATATTTGATTATTGCTCCAGAATTTTAAGTGATTTCAGATACATTAGTCAGCTAGATCCTTAAAACATGACATTAAGGTAGAGTAAGTGGTTATTTTGTTAACAAATAAGGAGACTAAGGCTGAAGTCACGTGGCCTGCCCAAGTTTATACAGAGTTGAGACTAAGAACCCATGATTCTCTCTTTTTTTTTTTAAGAGCCATTTTTTTAAAATATTTATTTTTGAGAAAGCACAAGTGGGGGAGGGACAGAGAGAGAAGGACAGGAGATCTGAAGCAGGCCGAGCAGATGTGCCCAATGTGGGGCTTGAACTCAGGAACTGGGAGATCATGACCCGAGCCAAGCCAAGGTCAGAACCTCAACTGACTGAGCCACCTAGGTGCCCCCCTATGATTCTCATTTCCAATTCTATGATCTTTTCTGCACCAGTGGTTCTCAAAGTAAGGTTCCCAAACCAGCAGCAACAATATCACCTATGAACCTGTTAGAAATGCAAAATGTCTCAGGTCCTACCCCAGACCTAGTTAATCAGATTCTCAGAGAGGATGGTGGGCTACAATCTGTGTTCTAACAAGCCCTCCAGGATTCAGATACATAATAAATCTGAGAGCCACTGCTGTATATCATGCTGTCTCATTCTTTATGAGATAGTAAAAATATTTCTGGAAAAAAAAGGATGGTGGTATTATTTATACCACTGTCAATTGCATTATATTTTTAGGCTCTTCCAAATTAACAGGAAGTAGTGACTACACGGATTGACAATAGTCTTAATGTGTAATTACTGACAATGTAATTAACCACTTTCTTTTAAATTACCAGCAACAGTCCAAAAGGACAGACAGATCTTCCATATAATAACATCACAAGAAATGAACTGATAAGAACACTGGAACATCACTAGCTAAAAATGCTCAGAAAAGAGTCTGTTATATTTAGGTATGTTGTATGCATTATAGGATATAGGAGCAGGAATCAGAAAAACAATTTTTATTAATTTGAACCATTACTTTTTAATAGTCTCCTGACTTTGGTATCCCTGAAAACCAGTATGACTACTTGATCTGTTGAAATCCAGTCTATAATACTTAAGGAGCACTCACTATATGTAAGGCATTGTGTATGTGCTACTGGAAACACAAAACTAAGAAATGACACAGTCTCTGTTCCACAAAACTTTTAATGTCGTAGAGGATGTCAACATCTCATCAAGAATAAAGCAAGGCAAAGAGAGAGTGCCACAAGATAAATTTAAAAATCCACATGGAAATTCAAAGAAAGGTGACACCTCATTTTGGAGGGATCAGAAAGGAAAATGTGAGTCTGGGGAGACAGAATTTCAACAGAGATAAGTGGCATATCAGTCTTTTATTACAGAGAAAATGAGGCAGCAAGTAGGAGGGAAGGATGTGTGCCGAGGGATATCACATTCTGATTGCAGACAATAATGGAAAGAACACTGCTCTAGTTACAGTATCCTGTCATGAACAAACTATGTCACTTTGGCCAAGAAAGCCCATCTCTAAATCGCAACCACTCATTTATGATAGGAATAATGATAATTATGTTATTTGCCTCAGAGTCATTTATCTGAAAAAAAGGCCAAAGAGGGAAAGGCCTCAATATAAAATACATAGGACAAGTTCAAAGTTCAATATTTATTCTCTATTAGGTAAGAAAGAATTGTGTAAAACTGAAAATATTTCATTCAAAATGTTCCCGCTCCAAAATCAGTACTAATTATTAGTAAATGGAGCATAAGTAATATGGATAACTAAAAATAATGTGAGCAAAAGAATCAAATTGTACAAACATAAGAAAATGGACTCTATATACAAGTTATCTTTCTTTGGGGGGCTTACTTACCTAGCAAAAGTAATTAGCAGTTTCTTCTAAAACTAAAAATACATTTATCAGACAATTCAAAATCACACTCTTGGGCATTTATCCCAGAGAAATGTTCATGCACTATGTTCTTACAAAAACCTGCACATGAAAGTTCTAAGTAGTTTTAGTTGAAACAGCAAAAAACTGGAAACAACCCAAATGTCCTGAAATCATCTATAGTTAAAGTGTGATACATCCATATCATGGAATGTTATTTAGCAATAAAAAGGAACAAACTATTGGTGGATTCAAAGGAATTATATTGAGTGAGAAAAGGCAATTTGAAAAGGTTACACACTGTAACCTTTCCGAAATAACAAAATTATAAAGATGGAGAACAGACAGTGGTTGCTGGAAGTTAGGTGGGAATTTGTGTGGCGATAACAGGCAGCACCAGTGAGCACTGTGGTGACGGAATAGCTCTGTACCTTGACTGTGGTGTGGTTACACAAAGCTACGGTTATATAACTACACTCACAAATGAGTACAGGTATAACTGATGAAATATAAATAATCCTTTATGTCAACTTCCTGGGTTTGGTAATGTATTGTATTTATTTAAGCAATTGACATCAGGGAAGGTGGGATGAAGTGTGCACGGGACCTCCCTGCACATTTCTTTGCAATTTCACATGAACCTATCATTATTTCAAAATAAAATGTTAAAAAAAAAAAAAAAGGTATACTCTTATTTTTTCAAATAGCAGTGGATGACACCTATCCTTCTAACACTACTATGAAAGTGGTATTCTTACCCATAGAAGATGGTATACAAAATCACTACAATTTCCTGTGGAAAATAATTTTACAACATAAACCCAGAGCCATAAAAAGTTTTGTGTCCTTTGACCTAGCCATCTACTTACTGGGAATCACCTAAACAAACAATATCAAATCTGGGAAAACATATATATATATGTATGTGTGTCTGTGTATATGTGTGTGTACACACACACACACACACACACACACACACACACGTAAAGATGTTACTACACTGTAATTGAGAACAGAGTAAAACTGAATGCAACCTTGATGTTTCTAATCATGACATATCATGTAGCCATTAATAATGATGATTGTACAACAATATAACAGTATTCTCTTCATGAGAGAAAAAAGAAAAATTCAAAATTAGCGGCTAAAATATACATATAACAGGAAATATTTTTCACAAAAATAAAGAATAGTAATTATGTTAGTGCAAAAGATTTATGGGTATTTTTCTCAAAATTTTTACAGACTTACGTCATTTTCATAGTTAAAGAAATAAGCACACTTTTACCTTATCCCAGAAATCAACCAAAGCTGTGAAGTCCCATTTCTTAGAATATGCCACATTATATTTCAAAATAGCATCCTATGGAAAAAGCATAAACAAAACCTCATGACACAGTCAAGTAATTTATCTATGAATAACCTTTCTCCTTTATGAACTACTTCCAGTAAATTTCTTAACCAGCATTAACCTTCCTCCTACCATTAGCTACTCCACATCAGTAGCTATGAACAAACAGAATACACACTAATTTGTTATTCACTTAAGAAAAATGAGATTAGAGGGGCGCCTGGGTGGCTCAGTCGGTTGGGCGTCCGACTTCGGCTCAGGTCATGATCTCACGGTTTGTGGGTTCGAGCCCCACATCAGGCTCTGTGCTGACAGCTCAGAGCCTGGAGCCTGCTTCGGATTCTGTGTCTCATTCTCTTTGCCTCTCCACAATTTGTGCTCTGTCTCTGTCTCTCAAAAATAAATAAATGTAAAAAAAAAATTTAAAAGAAATGACAGCAAAGGTTCTTTAAAAAAAAAATGCGATTAGAAACGTCAAGTAATAGGAAAAAAAAAAATCCAAACTCTTAACGTGTACATTATAAACAGAAGTGATACACTCTCAGTGAACAAAAATTGGATCTTGGAGATAAAAAAAATTTAAATATTATAATGATTGTTGGCTATCAATAGGGTTACACTATACATGCAAATATATAATGTACTTGTAGTATTAAAATTTCATGGGAAGAGTACTTTCTGGGAGAGATGGCAATAATGAAATAAAGATTGAGAAACACTGCCCTAAGGCATAAAATTGGTTTTTTGCCTTTATTATCAGCTATTTTTTATAAGCTACATATAAATGGTTATCTTCCCCCAGCAGTTCATATAAATTACTTATTTATGTAGTGAAAAGTCAAAATAGCACGCCATCTACTGGTGTAACATTTAACTGAATAGGCAGTACTTTTTTCTTGTTACCAGCAATAAAAACAAAACAGGTCCCAAAAGGAGTCGCTTATGCCACCAACCAGAAACAAAACTTAATTAGTTTCAGCCTCTCCCACAAATGGAATCTTAAACCAGTCAATGAGGAATCAGATGGTCAGAACTAGTTAATCAGCCTGACAGAACTCTGCCATCCCCTACAGGAAGGTGACCACCACAACTACTCTATTTTTTCCTAATATAACTTCCTTGCTCCCACTCACTTCTGCCTATAAAAGTCTTTCATTTCCTACAGCTTCTTAGAGTGTCTTTCCATCTGCTATATAAGATACTGCTTAATTAATAAATCATTGAATAAAAGCCAGTAAGATCTTTAAAATTTACTCCGATGAATTTTATTTAACACCAGAGTGGGGTATGCATAAGACAATCCAGTAGTCATGCAGAAAGAACTATTATAGTGGATGCAGGAACAGCACAAGGATTGAAAATCTGCGTGTAACTTCTGACTCCCTCCAAAATTTACCTACACTAATAGCCTGTTGTTGATCCGAGCCTTAGTGATAACATAGTTAACATGTTTTGCATGTTGTATGTATTATATACTATATTCTGACAATCAAGTAAGCTAGAGAAAAAAACATTATTAAGAAAATTATAAGGAAAAGAAAATACATTTACAGTACTGTATTATCAAAACAATCCACATGGGAGACTGGTACAGTTCAAACCTGTGTTGTTTGAGGGTCAACTGTATTTACAACTATATTTTACCTCATCCTTTTAAATTTCTACTTTGGTTATATTTTATAATGTATATATTATATTAACAAAATAATAAACATGTAGAATTTATAAACAACTATTTGTATTTATAGTACATGCCCCCAATTTTGTTTTACTGAAGGTGTATGTAAGTTTGAAAAATAGTTACATTATTATAAATCTTCTAAATTTCCTCAGAAGTTACTGTTTTTCTTAAAAGTTTTTTTTTCTTAACATTTATTTATTATTGAGAGACAGAGAGATAGAGCATGAGCATGGGAAGGGCAGAGAGAGGAGGAGACACAGACTCTCCAGTCTCCAGGCTCCAGGCTCTGAGCTGTCAGCACAGAGCCCGATGCGGGGCTCAAACTCACAAACCGCAAGATCATGACCTGAGCCAAAGTTGGACGTTCAACCAGCTGAGCCACCCAGGCGCCCCCATAAGTAACTGTTTTTAAAAATTAATACTCTGCCAAAGAGTTTCCTGAAAAATATTTCATGCCATATAAACAATCACCAAGCATCCAGATTAAAAAGTGAGTCAACAATGCATATTATTACTTGGATTCAGGGGATATCCAAGTTCCTTCAAAAAGGAAAAGCATCAATCATAAAATAGTATGGTAAGAAAAAGCTTTTATTTTTCTCACAGCCACGATATAAAATTTTCCATTAAGAAAGAGAAAATTTTAAGGATTTTTTCTCATCACTGGTATCTGACTTCAGAACCTCATACAAGGTATTAAATAGCAAAGTCTATTATTAATAGAGATTAAAAGGACAAACAACACATGTACTGCAACAAACTGTTGACATACTCAACAACATGGATGAATCTTGAAAGTTTTCATTCTGAGAGAAAGAAGCCAGAAATACTAGCATATGTACTATGTGATTCCATTATGTAAAATATAAACTAATCTCCAGTAAAAAAAGAAAAAAGAAAAAGGCAGATCAATACTGCCTGAGGACAGTTCAGAAAGAGGAATCAACTGTAAAGGGATTAGAGGAATCTTCGGAGGTGACAGAAATGTTCTGTATCTTGATCAGGGTGGGGGCTTGACGAGTATGTGCGGATGTCAAATGTCATCAAATTACATACTTTAAAAGCATGCATTTTCTTTTATGTAAATGATCCCTCAAAGTTAGTAAGAAAAAACATTTTACACTCTAAAATTCATACTCTAATTCTTTTATGGGATTTATAATTAGCAATAACTCTTGACTAATATTTACTTTTACTTTAGTCTTCAAGTCTCAAAAGTAGTCTACCACAAGGTCTCCTATTAAAAACTGGATGCTATTCTGTATTCTCAGCTATCACCTATTGAGGTTTCTTTTAATTTATAATTCATAATAAGCATAATTAAAGCACGGACAGGTCCATTCTTTGTAAATCATCAGACACATCATTTATAGAAATATTACTGTGTAAACTGATTTTTAAGGAGACAATTCTTTTAAAAATTGTTAACATTTCTAACCTCACTTAACTCAATATCAAATAAAAGTGGCAAAAAGATTATTATACTCAGTAAGAGAGACTTAATGTTCCTCCATCCATAGTGTTCTTTCAGCAAAGAAAACAATTACCATAAGCAGATAGAAGAAAATCTCAATGGATTACTCTGTTCTGGTGAATCTACCATAAACTAAACAAGAAAAGGAAATTCAGAGTAAAGCAGTTACCCCTTCCTAAAGTTATCATTGGCACACTAAGGAATTGCTAAAGAGGTGAGCAGACAAGGTAATTTAGAACACTATGATTATTCTGCATTCATGCTTAAAAGAAAAAATATGAAATTTTAAATAATGCTGTTTCTAAGGCCGTAAGGACCTAACACAGTGTTTCTCAAATGGAGCATAGATAGTACTCTGGGGTGGTCTGCTTCTGTTTTTGTGAGTTTATAATTGTGGTTTTAGAATACAAAGGACAAAAGACACGGTAGAAACGATGGCTGGTGCTTTAAACAGATACAAATGGTGAAAATTTTGAGCCATCCTAAGATAAACTGCAGTTCAGGACTGTCAAATTAGAAAGAACCTGGACTACAATGCTCGCTATTATATTTATTTGCAAGCTGATGTTCTCCATACAGATCCCATCTTTGTATCTACCAACATCCACCAATTGTTTGTGATTAGTAAGTAGTAAAAACAAAATGAAGAATTTTTTCTTTCACAGTGTTTTTAATTTTTTTTTTTACATTTATTTATTTTTGAGAGACAAAGACAGAGCACAAGTTGGGGAGGGGCAGAGAGAGGAGACACAGAATCCAGAGCAGGCTCCAGGCTCCGAGGTGTCAGCACAGAACCCGACGCAGGGTTTGAATTCACAAACTGTGAGATCGTGACCTGAGCCAAAGTCAGACACTTAACTGACTGAGCCACCCAGGCGCCCCTCTTTACATGGTATTTTTAAAAGTCTCCCAGCATACTATTTTGAGGTTCACATCAGCGGTTAAAAACTTTTGTGCAAAAAGGGAATACTGAATACAAACTGTTTTCATTATGACAACGAACACAACTCAAGTGATGGTTCATGATGCTTAAAATGGAAAAAAATCAACTAATATAGCTCTAACTGTAAGTATAGTTTATATTTAGTTTCATGTTTGTACATATGCAGTTAACATTATTCTAAAAATAAATCAACAGATCCTGGCACTCCCTGATAATTTCTTCCATTTAAAAGAAGTACATTACAAGATTGAGAAACACTATCCGTAACGAATGAAGTTTTCAAAATACATTATGGTACAACTTTTTTCAATATAGAGAAAAAATAGGAGCTATAGAGACATATGGAACGTTTAAGAACAACTTGTTAAGTATAAATGGAAAAACAGTATAAAACTTGAAGAAACTTGGGGAGCCTGGGTGGCTCAGTTAAGCATCCGACTTCAGCTCAGGTCATGTTCTCACAGCTTGTGAGTTCGAGCCCCGCATCGGACTCTGTGCTGACAGCTCAGAGCCTGGAGCCTGCTTCAGATTCTGTGTCTCCCTCTCTCTTTGACCCTCCCCTGCTTACACTCTGTCTCTGTCTCAAAAATAAACACCCATTTAAAAAAAAAAAAAACTTGAAAAAAACACTGAGAAACTGTGCACAACAAACTAAGTCTCTCAAAGAAAATGAAACCCATTTTCACACAAGTATAGAAAAATCTGTTACGGTTTATACTTATAAAAAGTTTAAAAGTTTACATGGCTATAGTGCCAAAAAACATATACTCACTCATATTTTAGACATTAGAAAAATAATCTAATAGTTGCCCT
This sequence comes from Panthera uncia, assembly GCF_023721935.1. Lineage (NCBI taxonomy): Eukaryota > Metazoa > Chordata > Mammalia > Carnivora > Felidae > Panthera > Panthera uncia. Next base: position 45,899,364 of record NC_064818.1, read on the forward strand.
TATAGTCTTAAGTGAAATATTGAAAAAAAATTAAAAATGAATGATTGCCAAAATGTAAGATTAATAAATAATCAGACTGCTAGAAGCTATATTAACAGCAATACAAAACAGAATGTTTAATGTATACTTTAATCATTAGGAAACTCAGTTCCCTTTGGGCAAATATAGCTGAAGTCATAATTCTTCCCTGATTTACTTTTAAAGACATTTCAGAAACATGATAATTCTAAAAAATAAAAGAGAAGCTTGGTCGGAAGGAAATTGGATGGGGAATCAAGAAACAAAGGTCTTATTCCTGGTTCTCCAAATTATTCTGTGTGGCTCCAGGCAAGTCATTTACAACTCTCAATTCTTCTACTCATTTCCTAGTGATGGAATGGAAACCAAGAATGTCTCTTAAGAAAGTTCCTCAGGAAACAAGCATTTTGCATACCAATAATGCTGTTACCTGAGTCTATTAAAGATCAGAAAATGTCTTGGAGGGAGATACAGGGCCCATCTCAAAGAATGACAAACATGAAGCAAGAAGAGCAAAAACAACTACCTTCAGGTTTTGGGGCCGTGTGAATTTGTTGAGAAGTGCAGTCTGAATGAGCTCCCACCGGCTCCCTGCAGTTCGCTCACCATTCTTTAAGGAAAAGGAAAAACAGATTAAATTATCTGTTGGATCACTGAATCAGCACTCAAATAAGCACACACTAAACTGATTTTCAAAGACTAAAAGAACATCTGTTCTGTACTTACCTCATCTTCCACAGGGTACAAGTTTTGTTCTGAACAAGGCATCTTAACATGCTTATTGTCCCACAAATCTTTAAAATGTGTTGGAAAAGGTTTAGGAACTTCTCCTGCTCGCAAAAGGTCTACCTGAAAGAGAGGGAAACAAGAAAACTCTAAGTGCATAAAAACTAGGTATATATTGCACAAAACAACCCAAAGAAAGCAGCCAAAGCAAATGCTATGAAATACAGACCAGCTCCTAGGCAAGAAATCTCAGAAGCCTTCTTCAGCTGTTCCTACTCCTTATCTTCATTTGATCAGCTTCCAAATCATCACGTTTGGTCATTCTAGCTCTACTCCTTCTAGGCCCCTGGTCCTCATTATTGCTTACCTTCTAGGCCCCCATAACTCCAGCTGCTCCCAGACACATTCATCCCCGATTAAGCCCTCATCCCCACTTGGGAACATTATCTTTCTAAAGTATTACCAGGCTTCTAATCCTACAATGGCTCCCCTCTATGATTCCAAATGAAGTCCCCAGTTTTTAACATCCCCTCTTACCCATACACCATCTGGTTAAACATCTATCATGACCTTCAACACTCAGCTCAATTTTAATTTTCTTTAAGAACTTTTCAAAACTTTTTTTTTTTTAATTTTTTTTTTTAACGTTTATTTTTGAGACAGAGAGAGACAGAGCATGAACGGGGGAGGGGCAGAGAGAGAGGGAGACACAGAATCGGAAGCAGGCTCCAGGCTCTGAGCCATCAGCCCAGAGCCCGACGCGGGGCTCGAACTCACGGACCGCGAGATCGTGACCTGAGCTGAAGTCAGACGCTTAACCGACTGAGCCACCCAGGCGCCCCTCAAAACTTTTTAAGGACAGTTTACTCCCTCTTGTTTTATTAGATCATTACCATACCAGATCACACCTGTTTTTCCTTCTCCCACTAGACTATAAACTTCTTGAGAATAATAACCATATTAACTGTGGATTCGGAATATTTATGATGAAACCTGACTTATGTGTTTCTGTAAGTATACGTATAGAAATATATACATATGTAAATATATACGTATGTGTACACATACACATATGCTGCTTATAATAAGCATTAAGTAAATGTTTGAGAAATGCGATATTTGAAACATGAAAAATTATACATTTTACCTATTCTGGACACTTCATATAAATGGAATTATACAACATATGGCCTTTTGTGTCTGGCCTCTTTGGCTTGACGTAATGTGTTCAAGGTTCATCCATGTTGTAGCATGAATTAGTACTTCACTGCAAATAATCAAACCATCACAGTAATATAAAATTTGAACTGTAATATGTTATGAGTGAAAGGTTCGTGGTGTATGAGAATCTATTTCAGACAATTCCAACTTACCGGTGAGCTTAGAGAAGGTTTCCTTGGGGTGCCTAGGTGGTTCAGTCAGTTAAGCATCTGACTCTTGGTGTTGGCTCAAGTCATGACCTCACAGTTTGTGAGTTCAAGGCCTATGTCAAGCCCTTTGCACTGACAGTGCGAAGCCAGCTTGGCATTCTCTCTCTCTACCTCTCTTCTGTGCCCTCAACTCATGCTGTATCTGTCTCTCTCAAAATAAATAAACTTGAAAAAAAATACTAATAAACTCATCAAAAAAAAAAAAAAAAAGACTTCCTTGAGGAAATGGCAATTGAGCTGAACTCCAAAGGATAAAAAGAACTAGGAAAAAGAAGAAAGGAAGACTGTTCCTCAAAAAGGGAACAGTTTTGGGGCGCCTGGGTGGCTCAGTCGGTTAAGCGGCCGACTTCGGCTCAGGTCACGATCTCGCGGTCCGTGAGTTCGAGCCCCGCGTCGGGCTCTGGGCTGATGGCTCGGAGCCTGGAGCCTGCTTCCGATTCTGTGTCTCCCGCTCTCTCTGACCCTCCCCCGTTCATGCTGTCTCTCTCTGTCTCAAAAATAAATAAACGTTAAAAAAAAAAAAATTAAAAAAAAAAAGGGAACAGTTTATAGAAAGGAAGACTATCCGATAAGCACTCAAGAGAAATAAAGTTGTAGGAGAAGACCACCCAGAGAGAGAGAAGAAAACAGGACCTATGGAAAAGCCTTGAGGAGCTCTAACAATTTTTAACACATATGCCAGAAAAACTAAAGGAATATAATAAATGGCTAAGGAGACAGAAAGAAAACTAGGATTATATGTTATCATAGAAGCCAAAGAACGAGAATAGTCAGAGGAAAGAATTGTCAAGAGTCAATAATTATGCTAAAAGTATTTTCAACTCCAGATGAAGTCCCCAAAGGTGACTTTGTAAAGATATCCCATGTAATCAGAGGTGACAAAACAGGTACCAGTCCAGCTCCACAGACAGGGGAACATATCATATATATGAAAGTATGCTTTGTGTGTGGGCATCTGTATGTGCATATGTGTGTGTATATGTGTTTGTGTGCCTGCATGTGTGTTTATCATGTCTTTAAAGATAATCAAGCACCAAACGACATGCCCCTGCAATTTCAGACTGCCTTTTTTTTAAATTTTTTTTAACGTTTATTATTGAGAGACAGAGAGACCCAGAGCATGAGCAGGGGAGGGGTAGAGGGAGAGGGAGACACAGAATTCGAAGCAGGCTTCAGGCTCTTGGGCTATCAGCAAAGCCCCTGACATGGGGCTCGAACTCACAAATCGCAAGATCATGACCTGAGCTGAAGTCGGGTGCCCAACTGACTGATCCACCCAGGCGCCCCCCCCCCTTTTTTAATGTTTATTTATTTTGAGAGAGAGAGCACGCATTCAAACATGTGCTAGAGCGGGAAAGGGGCATAGAGAGAAGGAGAGAGAGAATCCCAAACGGACTCAGAGCTGAGGCTCGATTTCACAAACCACAAGATCATAACCTGAACCGAAATCAAGAGTTGGATGCTTGGCCGCCTGAGCCAACCAGGCGCTTCCAGACTGCCTTACATTTCTAATGGTAAATATCAGCTTTACTTTACTACTTTAAATTTCATAACTATTAATATCTGGCATCTTGGAAATGTAACTTGGGCTGTTTATTTAATAACTATTAATTACATATATATCATATTACCATATTCAGAAAAAAGAATCTAGAAGTTAATCCACCAAAATTCTGAAACAGGACTGAGAGACTTGGATTTTGAGTTATATACTATCACATGAGACCTGCATCTTTTTTTACAATGACCTTGTACTACTTTTATAATAAAAATAAAGATTTTAAAGATTCTAAAAATTCAAACGTCATTGGATATCTAAAAATAAACAGTAATTACAGAGATTAAAAATGACGGTATAGGATAATTTGGGTTTTCTTTATGGGCAGTGGTATAAAGAAAGGCAGTAAAGTCAAAATATCACTTACCTCCCCAATCTCTTCTCCAAATTTTCCACCAGTAACATCTTGTCAGTCACTCGGCCTTTTCTTAATTTTACCTGCATTTTCCCTCTTCACCCATATTTAAGAATTCACCATATCCTATCAATTTTACCTCAAAACAAAGCAACCAACTATTTTCTTTTTATTTCCACATTACCCTATCTCAATGATTTTCAAACTTTCTTAAATAGCAGAACTCTTTTTCCCCCTAAGAAATCTGACATTAATTCATTATATTTAAATCAAATAAAACTATTATAATTTTTATAATAACTTTTACTTATGCTAGCATCAATACATGAAATTGAGACTAAGAAATACAAAATTCGAAATTGAAAGCTAGGGATCACAGCTAAAGCTTGTATCAACCTACTACTCAATTTACGCTTAAATCTCTCTCAGTATTGGGAATGCAAGCTGGTACAGCCACTCTGGAAAACAGTATGGAGGTTCCTCAAAAAACTGAAAATAGAACTACCCTACACCCCAGCAATTGCACTACTAGGCATTTATCCACGGGATACAGGTGTGCTGTTTCAAAGGGACACATGCACCCCCATGTTTATAGCAGCACTATCAACAATAGCCAAAGTATGGAAAGAGCCCAAATGTCCATCGATAGATGAATGGATAAAGAAGATGTGGTATATATATACAATGGAGTTATTACTTGGCAATCAAAAAGAATGAAATCTTGCCATTTGCAACTACGTGGATGGAACTGGAGGGTATTATGCTAAGTGAAATTAGTCAGAGAAAGACACATATCATATGACTTCACTCATATGAGGACTTTAAGAGACAAAACAGATGAACATAAGGGAAGGGAAACAAAAATAATATATAAACAGGGAGGGGTACAAAACATAAGAGAATCATAAGTATGGAGAACATACTGAGGGTTACTGGAGGGGTTGTAGGAGGGGGGATGGGCTAAACGGGTAAGAGGCACTAAGGAATCTACTCCTGAAATCAGTGTTGCACTATATGCTAATTTGGATGTAAATTTTAAAAAATAAAAAATAAAATTAAAAAGAAAGAAAGAAAGAAAATCTCTTTCACAGTATTAAGAAAATTCTATTCACTAACCTAAATAGTTTCAAATGGTAATTTTTTTTGTTAAAATATTGTTGTTTTTTGTTAAAATATATTAAGCATTTTCAAGTTTGAGTGTGTTTGTTCTTTTATTACAGGTTTTTCAGTTAAAAATATAATTTAGAAAACACATGTTGTGTCAAATTTCCTAAGAACCCCTGAGCCACTTTAACGCAGCACAACTTGATAATTATAGTCCCCTTTCTTTTTGTTTCTTACCTGCTAGCTTACTTTCTGTAGCTTCTTTTTTGAAGAAACAACTTCATTGAGGTAGATAAAGTTTACCGATTTTAAGAGCTCTTAACATCCCTTATCTGTTTCCAATGGATCCTCACTTCCATTTTCCTTACACACAGCTGTGTGATTAATCCTGCTACAGTAATAACTATTGTGTGCACAGACCTTTTATCAATTTCCAATACCTACAGATTCAAGTCCAATTCCTGGCACTTGAACCCCTCTATGATATGGACCCAATCCACTTTTCAAGTCTTATCTTCCACCATTCCCCATCCAAACTCTAAGCTCTAACAAACCAATTATTTTCAATGTCTAAAACAAATAGTTTTTCAACCACACAGAGCTGTTTGTTTTTTTTTTTTTTATTTTTGAGAGAGAGAGAAAGAGAGGAGGGGCAGAGAGAGAGGGAGACACAGAACACGAAGCAGGCTCCAGGCTCTGAGCTGTCAGCACAGAGCCTGATGCTAGGCTCGAACTCACAAACTACAAGATCATAACCTGAAGTGAAGTTGGGTCCTTAACTAACTGAGCCACCCAGGATCCCCACTACATAGCCCTTTTTTATAAAGGTTATGTATCTGTCTTGGAATTCTCTTGACTTACTAACTCCCCCTCAGAAATGTCTGGTCATCTTTTATTTATTTATTTATTTATTTATTTTAACTTTTTTAATGTTTATTTATTTTTGAGACAGGGAGAGACAGAGCATGACCGGGGGAGAGGCAGAGAGAGAGGGAGACACAGAATCTGAAACAGGCTCCAGGCTCTGAGCTGTCAGCACAGAGCCCGACGCGGGGCTTGAACTCACAGACCGCAAGATCATGACCTGAGCCGAAGTCGGATGCTTAACCGACTCAGCCACCCAGGCGCCCCTGTCTGGTCATCTTTTAGAGCTCAGTTCAAACTCCACAACCTGTTCAATGTTACTTCCACCTATAACCATGAAAAAGAATTCTATACTTCAAAATATCTAATCACATCTAGACTAAGTTGTATAATAGCAGAGATTTTTTAGGTAGTTCCTGTGAAATCTAATATAGCGACTAAAAAGTGAGATGACTATTTAAAACGACCCAATGAGTGACAGAAATCTAAAACTGGATTATAATGATGGTTGCCTAACTCAGTAAATTACCTAAGTATCACTGAAATGAGTGAGCACTTAAAATGGGTAAATTGTATCTACCTCAATAAAGTTGTTTCTTCAAAAAAGAAGCTACAGAAAGTAAAAAGAGGATACCAGGGACTAGTGAGAAATGGAAAGTTATTGTTTAGCAGGTACAGTTTCTGTGTGGGATAATAAAAAATTTCTGGAAATGAATACTGGTAATAATTGTACAACATTGTGAATGTACCCAATGCCATGAAATGGACACTAAAAATGGCTAAAAGGGTAAACTGTATATTATGTATATTTAACCACAATTTTAATTTTTTTTTTTTTTTTTTACTTTTGAGAGTGAGACAGGATGTGAGTGGGGGAGGGGCAGAGAAAGAGGGAGACACAGAATCTGAAACAGGCTCCAGGCTCTGAGCTGTCAGCACAGTCAGATGTGGGGCTCAAACCCACAAACCGAGAGATGACGACCTGAGCCGAAGTCGGGAGCTTAACCGACTGAGCCACCCAGGCGCCCCTAAAGACAATTCTTAAAAATGAGGTTGGTTTTAGACATGTTGAGTTCGAGACACCTCTGGAATAGTGATGGTGATGCCTAGAATAACCTAGAGCTCAGAAAAGAGGGCAAAACTAGAAAATGATTTGAGGATACTGAACCATACACAATTTTGAACTTTAGGGACTAACCCATTAGAGATTAACCCACTACCTAACAAATAGTGGGTGCTCAACAAATACTGTCAATTGAATTTAAAACAAAAAGAAAGAAAAGAATCCAGTGACTTTAAAAAAAAATACTGAAAAAGTCAATTGCCTTATGACCTGACAATAATTCATCTTATGGATGTATTAAGTACTGCATTAAGAAAGCTATTGTTGGGGCGCCTGGGTGGCGCAGTCGGTTGAGCGTCCGACTTCAGCCAGGTCACGATCTCGCGGTCCGTGAGTTCGAGCCCCGCGTCAGGCTCTGGGCTGATGGCTCGGAGCCTGGAGCCTGTTTCCGATTCTGTGTCTCCCTCTCTCTCTGACCCTCCCCCGTTCATGCTCTGTCTCTCTCTGTCCCAAAAATAAATAAAAAACGTTGAAAAAAAAAATTAAAAAAAAAAAAAAAGAAAGCTATTGTTATATTTCTCCAATCTATAGACTTCTTGGTACTTTGTGAAGAAAAAAGAAACAGTTTCTGTGCCTTGGGCCTGTTTTTCACATCAATAAGTACTGCAATAAATGAAGACTAAAGAGTCTCCTCTCCTTATAGGTAAGAGGAAATACCAACCCGAATAGTTACTGTATGATTAGCAGATGGTCTCAAGAGAGGCAGCCGGTTCCCACACCGAGGCATTCTTCTCATATCCTCAATAGGAGTTCCAAGCCATTTCTTATCTGGAGAAAGGTGAGGTGGAATGTATTTAGGTATCTTCCTTTCTGTCCTTGGATGCTTGATTTCACATTGTTCTTTTCTAAGGTCAAAACAAACGTATTCAGTCACAAATCTGCCTATTTAAATTTCCTTAGGTACACAAGTATAAAACTTACCCAGAATGTTATTGTTTAAAAACGTCCCAGACTTGCTATCTCTCCTTGGTATTTACAATCAAAAGAAAAACTAATAAAACATAGTAAAACTGAAGAGCTTATTTTCAAGTCTATGGAAGCAATTTATTTTTAAATTTTTTTTCAATGTTTATTTTTTTGAGAGACAGAGAGAGACAGAGCACAAGCAGGGGAGGGGCAGAGAGAGAGGGAGACAGAATCTGAAGCAGGCTCCAGGCTTTGAGATGTCAGCACAGAGCCCAATGCGGGGCTGAAACTCATGAACCATGAGATCATGCCCTGAGTCAAAGTCGGCTGCTTAATTGACTGAGCCACCCAGGCACCCCACGAATTTCTGAACACATAAAATCGCCTTCCAAAAAAAACCTGACCATGTAAGAATATGAGCACTGCCAAATGAGGCACGGTTCACAGTGTCAGCTACTTCTCAGGTCTCTAGACAACAATTTTCAGCAAAGTGAGCTTATTGTGGCACATGTGATAGAAAATATCACAAATTATGGAGATTAAGATTCCAAATGGAATAACTGCAAAAATGTAAGCTTTGTAATCAGACAGACTCAGCTTTAAATCTCAGCGTTACTACCCACAAGTTATAATTTCAGTGAATTCTCTAATTCAAATCTCAGTTTTCTCATTTATGAAGTACAACATCACCTGCCTGCACATCAGAGCATTAGAGGAGAAAATGCAGTATTAATGGCCTAGAAAAATGGCTAAACAGAAGCTACTATCAACCTCATATTTTTAAATTCTGATTATCCCCACAAATTTCAGAAGGAAGATCACGAAACTAAAAAAGTCCAATTAACAATATTTATTTACTTCTTGTTTTCTGTCCCTGATCTTTTTGAATCTAGGTTTAAATTTAGCATTAACATGGGGTGTCTGGGAGGCTCAGATGGTTAAGCGCCCAACTTTGCCTCAGGTCATGATCTCATGGTTTTTGAATTTGAGCCCCACATTAGGCTCTGTGCTGACAGCTCAGAGCCTGGAGCCTGCTTCAGATTCTGTGTCTCCCTCTCTCTCTGCCTCTCCCCTGTTCCCAACTCTGTCTATCTCTCCAAAATAAACATTTTTTAAAAATTACATATTTATCATAAAGTTAAAAAGAAACCAACTATTTCTTTGCTTCAATCTAAACCATAACTCTGTTAAACCCCCTTACAAAATTATAAAATGTATTACACTATTGGAGACACTCTTGTGGAAAAAAATTACCTTTTGTCATCTACTTTAGGCAGTCTCATGAAATGATCTGTGATTTTAGTATCCTTTTTTCCATGTTGCTTGGAATTCCTGCATTCTACATTTAGGCTAGAAATACTTCCAGATGGTTTGGCATTTAAATCATTCATTCCACTGCGAGTCTCTCCTCCTTCAAATTGAAAATGTAATTGAATTTCACCTCCTTTAGAAGAGGACGGTTTCCTCAATTCAGTGTCGGCTTCTCTTGCTTGGAACCTTGAAGGTCTACCAGCTGTTTGGGAGGAATTGCTATCTTCTTGCTCATCAAAACCTGGACTTGTCTCTTCATCTGCCTCTGAGTCCTGACAACTATTTTTGGAATTATCTACATCCATTGGTGACTCAGGTTCACTTTCTTTCTCAAATGGAGGAGAATTTCCTAAGCTACTCTCCTGTCTACTCAATTTGTTGGCATTTTTCAGTCCACTACCAGCATCTTCAGAGCCGATGTCTGACAAGGGACTCTCTGGCACCACATCTATCTCTTCCGGCTGACAACCTGCACAGTCTTCTACAGGATGGCAAGACTTGCTGCACTTCTGGTGGCTTTTGGCTTCTCTGGCCTGTTCATCTTCTGTGGTCTGCTTTGCATTTGCAAACTTTACAGGTGTCAAAAATTGCTGATTATCTCTACTCTCCTCACTATCTGTGTCACTGTGATCATCGTTTCGGGGTGACTGATCGTTAGCATTACTGAACTGCTCTGGTATCAGAGTTACTGTCGAAGGTTCACTTTCCAAAAGCCGCTCTGTATGTTTCCCTTCATTTTGCCACTTACACATAGCTGCAGTCTGATGCTGGTTCAAATATTGTGTACTTTTTTCAACAGGTGATTTATCAAGACTTAGTTGAGAAACATTTTCTAATTTTTCCACATTATGTTGATAAAAGTTATCTTTTTGTACAGAACTCATCATGGATTCCAGTCTTGTGTTATTGTTTTCTTTACTGTGCAAACTACAACAGAATAGAAAGAACTAATGAGGCAATAGAACTTGTGATACAATAGAAAGAACTTATAAAAAAATCACTTATCCAACCACACAACCACACTACCACTACCATAGTAATAATTAAACTACTTGTGATTACCTAAACACAGAACATGCTCTTTCATGACTCCATCACTTGGTACATATGCCTGTAATGCCCTTTTCCCAACTCATGCCTGGGAAACACCTACGCTTCCTTTCAATGTTAAACTGGACTCACCTCCTGGCAGGCCTTCCTGCAAAGGTGAAGCTGATTGTCCTATATACTAACTACCACTGTTCTGTTTATATAAGACAGTCAAGTCTTATTTATCACACTATGTAATGATTGTGTATTTTTGAGTATGTCACCACCACTATACTCTATCTTAGAAACAGAGACTATTCCTCTTTCATCTTTGTATTTCAAGTATATAGGACAGTCCCTGATACATTAGACTCTAAAACACTATTATTTGTAATCTGAAAGAATGAATAAATGTAAAGAAAAGTGGGATCAAGCGAGGAGAAAAAGCATGAAGCAAGATAAAACATTCATGTATCATGTTATTCATTTCTCTGTATAGGTATGTTTCTATACCTTTCTGCTTCAGCTGTCTTGATTCCTTTAGTGTCCATCCAACTGGTAATAGTCTTTTGTTTGAAAACTGTAAAAAAAAAAAAAAAAAAAAAAGACACACACACAGACACACACACACACACCAAAACAATTATGTATATGCATACATGCCTTCAAAGAGAAAATACCTATAGCAGCATTTATACACATAAGCCATTGTGCTAGGTTCTGTGGGTTAAACAGAGATTAATCATTCCTGCCACACTCAAGTAATGGGAGATAAGACAGAAATATTATATAAATGCATCTGGCATAGAGTAGTAAGCAACATGCCCCTAAAAGAGCTGGTATGGACTAATGGGTGAGAATTCAGGCTCTGTAATCAAACGACTTGGATTCAAATCCTAGTGCTCCCATTAGATTCCTAAGCAACTTTGTGAGGAATCATTTTTCTGTGTCTCAGATTCCTTATTTGTAAACATGCAAATTAACAGTACCTCTCCTGGGGTTATTATGAGGTTTAAATGAAATAGCATGCAAGATGTTTAAGGCACAAACTGGTATACGATCAATAAATAGTTCTTAACTAACTTAAGTTAGTTCTTAATTACCTTAGTATTAAATGAGATTAAAAGGAATTAAAGTATTTCTGAGAAAAGACTTTAGGGAACTAGAATAGGTAGAACAGTCTGATAAATAGGGGTTGAATTGTGCCTTGAAGAATAAATGTAGTCACAAAGGGAAATCATAAGCAAAGGCATCAATGGCAAGGAAAAATAAAGAACTTAAAAAGAAATCAACACAAAATATGATTGAAAAGTCAGCTACCACAAAGAGGTATGAAAAAGTGTTAAGTTACACTCAGAGCTGTAATTCCAGAATTCAAATCTAAGAGGCTGTCAGTCATGCATGATAGATAGCCTGGAGCGCAAATCTGAAGGGGCAAGAAGGAAGACCCTATTGATAGAAACCAGCAAGGAAGCTATTGGTGTTAAGTCAGAGGTTCCCAAACCATCTGAATCATTAACGGGCTGATAATTAATGGATCCCAGGGCTAGACCCCAGGCCTACTGAATCAATCTATATATGTGATGATGAAGTCAACAAAGAAGCTAGAATCTGTATTTTTTTCAAAAGGTGACTCAGATGATCAGCAACTAGGTTGGAGAACTAATGGTCAAAGGCCAAAACTAGTCCTTGTGAGAATAGAGAATAAAAGTTGAGCAATGAGAGTCATTACAGACTTCATAATGATAGAAGTTAAAGGTGACACTGAGCTTTAAGTTTGAGAGACTTAAAAGATAGTTACAGCATTAAGTAAAAATGTAGGAAATATAAGACAACTGGATTTAGGGGAAAATATGATTTGGTCAAATGTGAACATACTAAATTTGAGATGCTGAAGAGCTGACTAGATAGAAATGACCAGCAGACAATAGCAAAGGTAGAAGTGATAACTCAGTTTGAAGAAATGCAACACAAATAAATGTAAACCACAGTTTACATAAGCATTAGAAATAAGCATGCTTTCAAAATTAACTAAACTATGGATTAAATGTATGTAATATTTTAGTATAATAAGATATAAAATCTTAAACATTCTCAACTATTCCCCAAACTGCAATGTAAGAATCTAGGCACCTTAAGTCATAGACTCATTTTTATTTGCTTAGGTCTTCTCAAATACCATAATGTGAGCAAAACAGATGTTGTCCTAAATATATGAAAATATACAGCTTTATCACTATATTTGAGTCCCATCTAATTCATTCCTTACATAAAATACTAACATTCCAACTAAAATTCTTCGATTAGCATTTTAAAAAGTTTCTATCACAAAAAGTATTATATTTGATATTCCTTATTAAATACCACTATTTTAGTGCTTTTATTAAGTTAGCACTTCTATAGAAAATCAGGCTTCAGACAAAAAATTGGTTTCAATCAGAAGAGGATGAACAACTTGATTCCGAGACTTCTTCTGTAGTTCCATCTTTCTCTATTTAATTTCATTATATCAAACACAAGTATAGAATATCCTCAAATTACAAACCAGCAGGGAGCCAAAACTTCACTTTTTGAGTCAGTGTAGAATTTAAAACACCTTTTGGGGCACCTGGGTGACTCAGTCAATTAAGCATCTAACTCTTGATTTTGGCTCAGGTCATGATCTCATGGTTTGTGAGACCAAGCTCCGTGTAGGGCTCTGCGCTGACAGAACAGAGCTTGCTTGGGGTTCTCTCCTTCTCTCTTGCTCTCTTTCTCTCTCAAAATAAATAAATATTTAAAAAATAAAACATCTTTCTCCATAAATATAAGGATTAAATGGTATGCAATAGCTAGGTTCCTATAATAGACATAAACACAAAGCATAGCACTATAAAGGCAAGTCTAGAGAACCGAAAGACTACATACATCATTTCATAAGAAACTATGAAGTGTTCTCCTACAGCTCTGACATGAGAATGTATTCTCTCTCCAGTTTTAAGTTTCCTAGTATAAACAAACTGAGGGTTGATGGGGGGTGGGAGGGAGGGGAGGGTGGGTGATGGGTATTGAGGAGGGCACCTTTTGGGATGAGCACTGGGTGTTGTATGGAAACCAATTTGACAATAAATTTCATATATTGAAAAAATAAAAAATAAAAAAAATAGTTTCCTAGTATAATTCCTGAAGCCTGAGAACAGGATAAAAGAGGAGCAAGAGGTGAGGAACCAGTATTTCCTGATAATAAAACTTTCCTTAATCCTTCTGAGAGCCCTACTTCTCTTTCCAATACCACTACTCTAGCTTCCAAAGGTTTCTTTTGCAAAATTTCACAGGACTGCTTCAGAGTTTTACCCATTATTACCAAAATGAGCATAAAATTATGCTTCCCACATTACTGGGAACTTCTTTCTTTTTACTAGAAATAATCACAGCAAGCAAAAAGGAGGGTAAAAGAGGTGATGAAAAAGATAAAAGATCTGGAGTCAAGATCTTGGACTGAGATCTTTGCTCAGTCACTTAACTGGTACTTTACTTCTTTGGGCTTCACTTCTATTTCCTCACCTATAAAATAGGATTAACAATAAATACATACTTCAAGGCTTATGTAGATCAATGAGAGAAAATATGAAGTGTCCAGTCTCACAAAGTAGAAACTCAACAATTCACCCAATCTCATTTTCACGGATATCAGCAGTCCTCCAACTTTATTCTGACTTCACACCATTTACACTTAATCTCAGAACATCACTCAGTAACCACTGTGTTAGTGTCAATTAGCATATCAAATAGGTGCTATAGACACAGGCAAAAGACACAAAATGCTTTGAAATTCACCTGCATTTCAAAGGAACACCTCAAAAGTCTCTTTATCAGCAGCAAGATAAGGTATGGGAAGGAAGGGTTCGGAGAGACCAAAAAGTGATGGACAGGGGGAGTTCTGAGATGAGGAAAGAGGTCTGATGATGCTTTTGACAGCACTGAGGCTGAAGGAATGATTCAAGGGAAAGGAGACAAACCAGCTCCAGTCCCCCCACAACCACCACCACCACCCATCACTGACCTACACTTGGACCGTGCCTGGAGCAGGGAGAGAAGCTCTAGGTAGCTATAAAAGGCAGAAAAGGGGAGCTGCCATCAGAATGTGAATAGCACCCTGAGTTCTATGCAGGGTTTGCGGTTTTCGACCAATAGAATATGACCAGGAAGGTAAATAACACAAAATTTAAAGATGTTGAACAAACATCCATTTCCTTTTCTCATCTACTTCTCCTAGGATGACTATATATTAAAATTTTAAATACCACATTCCTAAAGAATTCCAAATTTGAAACAATAGTTTTTGTTTAGACTGTGAACATTTGTTAACTGGTGTCCTGTGCCCAGTATACACAAATAGTAACACATAATAAAGTACAGCCCAAGTTTTAATTTGGTTCCTCTTCTGCAGAAATCTGCAGGAAATAAGAAGATTCAACCAAGAGGACTGACTGCCTCCCTCCACTTGCAACTAACTCTTCCACCTTTATATGGAAATCAGCCTCTCAGATAGGTTCAGATACAGTACTTGGAGGTCACCCTCAGTGCCCCTCCCCTCCATTCTCCATCACCAAGTTCCCTGAAATCTTCCTAAATCTTAAATCCATTCCTTCCTCTCCATCTTCAAAATAGCACCAATATCAAAAGAACAGGTACATCACTTTGGACAAGCGCATTTATTTCCTATAACTGGTCTCCTGGTCTAGTCTTGACTTTCTCTAACCCAGTGTTACACAAACTACAATGGACTTTTTTTTAACAAAATACATACAACATAAGAATGCATCATATATAATAGGTATTATTTCATGAAACATGTTTGTAATAAATATGGCATATTTACTCAGTTCATAGATTTCCTACTGTTTGTACCAGGTGAAATTTATACAGCAGACCGCAGTCTAAAAATGCCACTAAGTCTAAAGATGGCCACTAAGGCCATCTTTTCTAAAATACTCACCAAATGTTATCTCCCTTCTTAAAAGCTTTTTAGTGGCCCTCCATTAACCACAGAATAAAGTCTAAACTTCTTGAAATCGCACTAAAGTTTGTCCGTAACAAGCTCTGCCCCTCTTCTTGGACTCACCTCCTGTCACTCCTGTCATCCTGTGCTCCAGTCCTACCACTTTTGCACATGCCATTCCCTCTGCCTATTTAATTCTTTCTCTCCTTGATCTACACGGTAAATCCTGCTTATCCTTCAATATTTAGTTCAGGTGTACTCCCCACTGCCTCTAAGTCCTGAGAAAACTAAGTTTATATCGTTCACCTGAAGACTGCCTGATCTCTGTCCAGTTGACCAATGCATCACTGTTGAGCAATGCATCCTTTTTGAAATGCTCTCTTCCCTGCAGGACACAACAAAAGCCAAGATTTTCTCCTACTTTTCTGGCTACTTCTCTTCAGTCTACTCTTAAATGATGGTGTTCCTAAAGTTTCTGTCCTAGGTCGCCTTTATTTTCTCTACATGCTGTATATGATCTGATCTACTTCCATAGCACCGATCACCACGTTTATACCAAGAATCCCCAAATCTGTATTTCCAGCAAGATATATTTCTTATGAGATACAAAATACATATCCCATTCTCTCCGAATCCATCCACTTCTCCCCTTTCCTACCGCCCACAACCAAGTATAAACCATCATTATCTCCCACCTACACTAACTCCTTTAGTCTTGGGCCTGCGCTTCTGCTCCCTTTCAATACATGCTTCATTTTCTACACATCAGCCAGAGACCTTGAAAAAAGAAAGAAAAAAGGTGTGTGTGTGTGTAAACATGCATGCACACGCATGTGTGTAAAGTCACTCCCCTACTAAAAACCCATTAAAAGCTTCGGGTTGCCCTCAGAGATAAAACCCTTAGCATTCAAAACCCTTAGCATTACCTGTATGTCCCAGTATGATATGATCTTGCCTACCTCTCTGCAGCCCTATCTCTCACTACTCTCCCCTGTTGACAGTATGCATCAGCTATACTTCAGGAACCCTCCCTTACTTCCTCTTTTTTAGCTAACTCTTCAACATTCTTCACTCTTCAAAATAAGCATTTCATCTTCTGGGAGAATATCTTTGATCCCAGAGACTGGATTAAGTACTTCTGACTCTTGGGGTGCCTGGGTGGCTCAGTTGGTTAAGCATCTGACTTCGGCTCAGGTCATGATCTCGTGGTTCATGGGTTTGAGCCCTGTACCCGGCTCTGTGCTGAGAGCTCAGAGCCTGGAACCTGCCTTGGATTCTGTCTCTCCCTCTCTCTCTCTGGCCCTCCCTCGAGCTCTGTCTCTCTCTCAAAAATAAACATTTTTTTTAAAAGTACTTTTGATTCCTAACCCTAACCATATGTCCCTCACCTATCAGCACAACCATTACCTCTTGTTACGTGGACTTCTCACAGAATTGTCTATCTCTACTGATGGATTTTAGGATCTGAAGACAGGCCAAGTTCAACAATGCATGCCAGAGACAAGTACAATGCCAGGTAATACTAACAGCCCTGCACCCCGGGGTGAATCAAGAGAAATTGTGATCTTCTTTGCAGCTTTCTTTCCATCTAGAGGTTGAAGCTTCACATACACAATTACACCTCCTTAACAAGGCAATTTCTCAGTCAAACCCGAGGAAAGCAAACAGGTGGAGTCTACTACCATTTTCGGCCTTGAGTGACTGCTCATGAGGGTTTCTCACCCCACCAATGCAAGTGGGAAAATGTGGCCGCATTCCCCCACTAAGCGGCCTTAGTGACTCGGCAAGAGGGCCTCAGAGTAGTGCACACAAGACCAGAAAGGGGACGACTGGAGTTCCTGGGTCCTCAGAGACCAAGAAAAGGTTTGGGCCAAAGGGAAGGACAAAGATCTTTATTTCCCCACGTACCAAGCGAGGTGGCGCTGCCTCTGTGCGGTCCCGCCCGCCCCGGGACGCAGCCTGACGAGGACGGTGGGACCCTGAACTGCACGGGAGCGTCCTTGGGATCGAGAACGCGCCTCTGCCTGCCGGGGAAACTCCGGGCGTCCGAGGCGGCCGGCGGAGAAGTTGCAGCGGTGCCCCAGCGGGGTCGCTTGGTGCAGGGCTCACAGCCGGGGCCCGCACTCATGCTTGGGACCCGCAGCGCACAGTCCCCGGGCCGGCCCGGGCGGAGAGCCTCATTCACTAACCCTGAGAGGGACGGACTGCGCCTCCTCCTCGGCGCCTCCCGGCACCATTCCCTCTCTGCCGCTGCCTGCTTCTGCAGTTGCTGCTCCGCTGGCCTCCCGAGCCAAGCCCTAGCCAGTCGCCTGCCTTCCCTTTCCACAGGCACCCCCACCTGCCACAGGACGCGCCGCTTTGATTCTGGCTTGGTTCACTTTCCCACCACCGGAAGGCGGCCGTCAGGCGCTTCCGACTTCCGGGACGTACAGTTGTCGCAAAGCGGAAGTGCAAGGATTAGCGCGTACCGGCTCCCGGAAGGTCACCGTGTGAAGGAGGCAGTGGTAACGCGGGTCTCCCCGCTGTTACTGGGGAGCAACGGCCCAGCAGAAGAACCCAGCCTCAGGTGGCGGGGAAGAGCAGACGGGCGGTTTGCTGCAACATCATGGAGAGCGGCGGGGGAAGCGGGAACAAAACTACAGGGGGGTTGGCCGGCTTTTTCGGAGCCGGTGGGGCAGGTTACTCGCACGCGGATCTGGCCGGCGTCCCGCGTGAGTATCGGGCCTAGGTTGTGAACATTTCTCAGCGGTTCTTGCGACTCCGCCAGATGTGTGGCGTGTACTGTTCCTTTTTGGGGGCTGACGTTCACAATCTTAGTACCAGTGGTGGGGTTACTGTGTTTGCGCTGCCTCTTTCAAGATTGAACCAGTTTTTGGAGCCACGGATCCCCGAGAAGATCCGTTTGGGTGACCTGGACTCAGGAGATGTTGCATGTTCTTTTTATATCCAAGCACGGTGCCTCATTTTTCCTCCCGCACATTCCTTGTGCGTTGGTCTGTGTGCTTGGCTCTAGGTTAAGAGGAGAGCCCAGCTCTGCAAGTAAATGCATTCCAAACAACGAGCCTGTAAATAACTTTTCAAACACAAAGTTCTGTGTTTCGAAACCACACAGTAGCCGTCAGGGCAAAACATTTAATAGTGCAAATAGCCAAGAAAGAAACGGGAGTCGAGCCTGCGGGAGGAGCTGAGAAGCGAGCTGCGCTTTAAAAGTCACTTACGGACTTGAAGAAAAAAAGTTAAGAATTTTAGGAAAGGAAATATGCAAGATCGAAAGTGCAGAAGCATGAATGTCCTACCTGTGCCCTTTCAATCCTGTGAATATGTATTCCAGATGTCTGTGACTTTGTGGGTGTTCAAATGGATGAACAGAACTTGTTCTGATTCTCCAGGTACTTTGTGCTCAAGAACAAAAGAGCCCAGTGTCACCTCTGCCAAAACTGAATCTGGAACGCATTTACACATACGTCTTCGGAGGTCTGAGTTTTGGAGCACAGAGGGCACTACCTTAATGTGACCAAGCATTGTTACGTTAATTTGATTAAGATTTGAAGGTAAATTGAGAAATGGAGGGATGAACACCATTCACTGAGCACCTGGGATCAACCAACGACTTTTCTGGATAGAGGACTACCAACAGTTAGATGACTGCTGCGTTCAGTGAACTGAGCCAAGTAACACAAATAAACACATTTCAGTTATATGTATAAGTGTACATAAAGCCATCAAAACCGGGTCATGAGATGGTGATGGGAGCAGGATGCCATTTGAGAGTGGGTCAGAGAATGCAACTAGAGGGTGTTGACATTTGAGCTGTGACCTGAATATAGTATAGATCGGAGGTGAGGCAGGTGTACAAGGGAAAATAGTCCAAATGCCCTGAGAAAAAACAAAGTTGACATGTTTAAGGAACAAATGATAGGCCAGTGTGTCTATAGAGTTGCAAGGGAGTTGGAGTAGTAGGAGATAATGAGATGAGGAGGGCAAGGAATGACCACTAATGCAGTGTTTTGTAAACCATGGTAGGAAGTTTGGATTTGATTACAAGGGTGAATGGAAGCCATTAAGGCTGATTTCCTTTTCTTAAAAAAATCACGTTAGTTGCTATATAGGAAGTAAATTGAAGGGATTAGAGCAAGTGAGGAGTCCATTTAAGTAGGAGGTTGTTACAGTAGTCTAGGTGAGCTTTAATGGTTGGACTGAGATGGTAGCAATAAGGATGGTGGTAAGTAACGAAGTTCAAGATACTGAATATAGAATTCATATTGATGAGAAGACTTGAGTATTTCATAGATTGTGAGCAGTCAACTGAGGTGCACAGGATTCAAGGATTAAATTTAAAATATAGAAAGCTGATTTTCCTTGACATATTTTTCTGTCATCAAAGTTAGTGGGATTCAAGTGTGGCTGTCTGTAAGTTTCCATTGTCTTTTGTTATGACCCCCATGCCTATGGTGATAACCCGAGAACCCTCTACACTGCCACAGCAAATCTACTCTGTCAGCAGCTGTCAATACTGCTGAAGGAACTGCCTTAAAATATTTATATACAACACATAACACCAAGCACTGTTTTTCTCATGGAATTGATTGGTCTCTTGTCAGTCTTATTTTGCAATTTGTATAGATGTCAAGCATCCTTGTAGCAAAGTTGAGAGAAATTAGCTTTATAATTGACCTTGGCTATGCTTCCTGCTACTTTATTTAATCCACATTATTGCCAATATCTTCTTGGTATGACAGCCTGAACTCATACCATTTTCCTAGTATAAGGCATGGTTTGGTATTCAGGACCTCAGGAGGAGGCAGCCTCAAAACTGCCAGACAGGATGAGCATAGAAAAGGAGAAATTTTCATATTCAAGTGAGCCTATAAATCAAAATTGGAAAACAAATGAAACAGTGTAATTAACACTAAATGAAATAACTTTTTAGAATTTCATTGCAATATGCTTTGTTTTCTCTCTAGTGACTGGTATGAACCCTCTGTCTCCTTATTTAAATGTGGATCCACGTTATCTCGTGCAGGTAAGATTAAGACTAGTCCTTTTATGAATTTACTAGTTTGGTGTGTTATCTTACTGTTTAAAAAAAAGTTTCTTACGCTAACTAGATCTACGATACATACTTCTGGAGGCACCAACTCTGGTCTCCATCCACCTTTTTTCTTTGTTCTGAAACTCTGGGGATTTGGCTTGCGTCTCCCTGATACTATCCCTTTAAAGGGTTTTTGAGGTTCAAGGTGTGTTTTTTTCTCCCTATTTAAACATTTGTAAAGTATACTAACATAAAATTTACCATCTGACCCATTTTTAAGTGTACTGTTCAATGTTACCAAATGCATTTATAAGATTAGGCAACAATTACCACCTACCATATACATAACCCGTTTCATCATGTAAAACAAACTATGCCTGTTAAAAAAATAACTTCATTCCACCCTCCCTCCCACCCATCCCATGGAAACTACCCTTCTGCTTTCTGTTTTTGATACTCTAAGTACCTCAAATAAGTGGAATCGTACTGTATTTGTCTTTTGTGATTGGATTATTTCATTTAACATAATGTTCTCAAGTTTCATCTATACTATAGCTTATGTCAGAATTTCTCCTTTTTTAGGCTGGATAATATTTAATTGAGTAATATTCCATTTTGCTTATCCATTCATCTGTTCCTGGACACTTGGATGGCTCCTGTATTTTAGCTACTGTTGATGTGAACGTTAGCATTAGTGTACAAATGTCTTTTCCCAACTCTCCTTTTAATTCTTTTAGTTACATATCCAGATGTAAAATCGCTGGATCTTAGGGAAATTTTATTATTTTCTGAGGAATTGCAGCTATACCATTTTACATTTCACTGGATCTCATAAATTTTGACATGTCGTTTTCTTTTTTATTCATCTCTTAAGTAAAGGGTGTGTTATTTAATTTCCATGAATTTGTGAATTTTTCAGTTTTCTTTCTGTTACTGATTTCTAACTCCTACTGTTGTGGCTGGAGAGGATACTCTCTATGATATCTTTTAAAATCTTTGGAACTTAATTTGTGTCCTTACATGATCTATCTTGGAAGATGTCCCACATGCACTTGAGACATATATCTGTGCTATTATTGTTCGGCAGAGTGTTTTGTATATGTCTGTTAGATCTGTTTGCTGTTTGATTTATTGTGTTAAGTCCTTATTTTCTTACTACCTTCTGTCTGGTTATAATGGTTGCTATCCATTATTGAAAATAGATTATTGAAGTTTCCAGTTCTTAGTGTAGAAATTTCTATTTCTACCTTTAATTCCATCATTTTATATTTAATGTATTCTAATGGTCTCTTACTAGTTATGTTTATAATTTAATCTTTTTACTGAATTGAAACTTCTTAATATTTTTATGACCTTTTATTATTATGTAAAATCTATATTTTCTGATACTCATATGTTCACCCTGTTCTCTTTTGGTTATTATTTGCATGGAATAATCTTTTTCTGTCATTTCACTTTGAACCTCTTTGTTTTTGGAACTAAAGTAAACCTCAGTGTAGTTGGATCATGGTATTTTTATCCATTGTGCTGATCTTATGACCTTTGCTTACAGAGTTTGATCCATTTATATTTAAAGCGATTACTGGAGCCACCTGGGTGACTCAGTCTGTTGAGCATCCAACTCTTGATATCAGCTCAGGTCATGATTTCAGGGTAATTGGATCAAGCCCCATGTCAGCCTCCTCGCTGAACGCAGAGCCTGCTTGGTATTCTCTCTCTCTCTCTCTCTCCCCCTCACATGCACGCTCTTTCTCAAAATAAATAAATAAAAACTTTTAAAAAATAAATTAGGCATTGATTTCTTAGACATGACACCAAAAGAATAAGTTATTAAAAACAACTGATAAATTGGTTTTAATAAAAATTTAAAACTTTTCTACTCCAGACTACACACTTAAGAATAAGGAAAAGACAGTTCACAAACTGAAAGAACATAACTGTAAATCATTTAATATTTGATAAGGACTTAAATCAATAATATGTAATTTTTTAGAAAACTCTTAAAACTCATTTATAAGAAGTTTAAAAGTGGGTAAAAGATCTGAACAGACATTTCTCCAAGAAGATACACAAATGTTCAATAATCACATGAAGCATGTTCCATATCACTTACTAGAGAAATGCAAATC
Source organism: Panthera uncia (assembly GCF_023721935.1). Taxonomy (NCBI): domain Eukaryota; kingdom Metazoa; phylum Chordata; class Mammalia; order Carnivora; family Felidae; genus Panthera; species Panthera uncia. The sequence continues at coordinate 45,921,930 of NC_064818.1, forward strand.
ACAAAAACAAAGTGAGATACCACTTCACACCTGCTATAGCTATAGTTAGAAACACAGGCAATAACTGATGTTAGTAAGGATGTGGAGAAATTGGACCTTAATGCACTACTGGTGGAAGTGTAAATTGAACTAGCTGCTTTGGAAATAGTCTCACAGTTTCTCAAAATATTAAAAGTAGCGTTACTGTATGACCCAGTAATTCCACTCATAGATATATACCCAAGAGAACGGAAAACATATGTCCACACAACAAATTGTACATGAATGCTCATATCAGCTTTATTCTAAATAGTCAAGAAGTAAACACAATCCAAATATCCAAGTTAAGAATGGATAAACAAAATGTGGCATCTCCATGCAAAGAGATACTCTGTAGCAATAAAAAAAGAATGAAGTCATGATGCTTGCTACAACATGGGTGAACCTTGTAAACTTACTAAATAAAAGAAGCCAGTCATAAAAGACCACATATTGTATGATTTTATTTATATGAAACATCCACTACTGATAAATATAAAGAGACAGAAAGCAAATTGAGTAGTGGCTGCCCAGGGTAGGGGATAGATGGAGAATGACTGCTAACAGGTATGGGGTTCTTTTTGGGGTAATGAAAATGCTCTGAAACATTATAGTCTTTGTTGTACAATTGTGAATATACTAAAAACTCAAAACCACTGAATTATACACTTTAAATAGGTGAATTATATGTTATATGAATTATATATCCATAAATTGGGTGGGTTTTAAGAGTAATGGTTAAGACTTTTTGTTTCAAGATGAAACACTAAATATTTGACCTTTGCATTTCTTGTTGAGTATGTTGTTTTTTTTTTAATGTTTATTTTTGAGAGACAATGCGAACAGGGGAGGGGCAGAGAGAGAGGGAGACACAGAATCCGAAGCAGGCTCCAGGCTCTGAGCTGACAGCACAGAGCCCAACATGGGGCTTGAACTCACCGCAAGATCATGACCTGAGCCGAAGTCAGAAGCTTAGCTGAGCCACTCAGGCATCTCTTGTTGAGTGTGTTTTGAATAGAAGCAAGTTGATTAGGGCTTGTTTAAAATTTGTTTTTGCTGGAAGTGTTTGTCAAATATTATCTACACTGTAGGTTTATTGCTTTTATTTCAAAAGTACCTCTCTGTCAGTATTTTACTCAAAATTTCAAAACTAATCAAATGTAGTTTGCTTAAATGTTGGATTTTAGCTTAAAGGTTATACTGTAGCTCCATTTAAAAATACAGTAACATTGGGACCCTGCATTGCTAGGCAGGGCCAAAAAGGTTAGACATCAAAGAAAATTCTGTATTTTAAAGAAATTGTGATTCTTGCTTAATCACACACATTTGTAGTGACATCTCCCATTCAAATGTTAGAGGGACTTCAGAATTGAAAAAGTTTTCTCGTCTCATTGTCTGTTTTTATAAAAACCATGGAAAGCCTAAATTTAAAAACTGTACCTTAAGTAAATTGCATTTTGTGGAACATTTTTCCATACTTTTGAAAGACAGACATGTTAAGTACTACTTGTGAACTCACCATATACTGATTTTTGGCAACAGCTCTTATTTGAGGCACATTTGTGGTTTCTCTTACTATTGATTTGTGTTGTCACCACTTTTGCATCCTCGCCAATAGGTTAAATATTATATTAAGTAAATAGTCTTCTTCTTTGTTAGGCCAGAGGAACATCCAGTATAAACAAGGAAAATTTGGGGATGCCTGCGTGGCTCAGTCAGTTAAGCGTCCAACTTTGGCTCAGATCATGATCTCACAGTTCATGGGTTCGCGCCCTGTGTCTGGTTCTGTGCTAACAGCTCAGAGCCTGAGCCTACTTTGGATTCGGTGTCTCCCTCTCTCTCCCTCTCCCCCGTTCGTGCTCGCTCGCTCACTCTCTCTCTCTCAAAAATAAATAATAAATAATATTTTTTCAAAAAACAAGAATTTGAATATTTCTAACATGCAGTTGAAATATAAATATTTCACATAATCTCAGCCACCTGACTATTTTATCAGGTACACTGGTGCCCATCCTTGGATTTGTTTCTTTTCTGTGGTAGTAAACAGTGGTATTGGTGATCTTTTAGTGGTGCTAGTGTCCTACCCTGTCAGCAGCACAAGTTGAACTTGAACTTTTCAGTGTATCTTCCCTACATACATTGTATAAAGATACTTTGAGATCAGCCTTGGTAAGTGGTTATTTTTTGCAGTTTAAATTTGGCTTGCAGAAGTCTTTTTTCTATAACATCATAAACTGTTAATCCTATTTTGATAGAAACCAAAAGCCTTAATTTTATGGAGATTAATATAATTTGGCCAGTGTCCCCTCCCTCAAAATATCTTTGGAAATTTTTGTTATATGACACAGTTGAGATTAATAAGCCCCGGTGACAGTTAAGCATCAGATTGTTTCCAGGTGGCTCTGGGTGTGAATTGATGTACATTTGCCTTCATCCTCATAGTACTTTTATCCCAGTTGACCCTAGCAAAGAGTGAGTTGGAGATGACATGCACTTGTGCTTATTAATGTCCATCCTGACCGTTTTCTTAGTTTCCTGTTTGTAATACATGATCCATTTCTGGATTGAAGAAAAACGTATCTCATTAAATCACATGGCATTTCTAAAAACCTCAAGCCAGAAGCACAACTTATTTTTATTTTTATTTTTATTTTTTAAGTTTAATTACTTATTTAGAGAGAGAGAGCCTGAGCCGGGGAGGGTCAGAGAGAGGAGAGAGAGAGAATCCCAAGTAGGCTCTGCACTGACAGCGAAGAGCCCAACATGGGGTCAAACTAATGAACCATGAGATCATGACCTGAGCCAAAACCAAGAGTCAGGCGCTTAACTGACAGAGCCACCCAGGCGCCCCTCCAGAAACACAATTTAATTTTTTTTTTTTTTAACGTTTATTTATTTTTGAGACAGAGAGAGACAGAGCATGAACGGGGGAGGGGCAGAGAGAGAGGGAGACACAGAATCGGAAGCAGGCTCCAGGCTGTGAGCCATCAGCCCAGAGCCCGATGCGGGGCTCGAACTCACGGACTGTGAGATCGTGACCTGAGCTGAAGTCGGAGGCTTAACCGACTGAGCCACCCAGGCGCCCCCAGAAACACAATTTAAAACTAAGTCATTAATATAAAGGTCAAGAAGCACCCCAAATTCGCAAAACTGTATAATAGATCATGACCTAGGATCTCTTCAGAGTTTGTTTGTTGTTGCCCACCAAACCATTTGTGTGATGAGAGTAGATGTGCTTGCTTATTTGTGCATTTTTTGCTGAGAATGTATGCACAAGCCAGAAATAAAAAGCCAGTGCAGAGCTGTAGCTCACTGAAGTTCCATATTTGGTAAAGGGATGTTTCCTTGTTAGCAAGTCACCAGCAGTGTTTTAACCATTTTTGTATAGAAAGTTTGGCAATTATGTATTGAATGTGTTCTTTATAGGAGTATATTATAGAATCATGGGGCGCCTGGGTGGCTCAGTTGGTTAAGCATCTGACTTCGTTTCAGGTCATATTCTCACAGCTCGGGAGTTCAAGCCCCACATCAGGCTCTGCTGACAGCTGAAAGCCTGGAGCCTGCTTCAGATTCTGTGTCTCCCTCTCTCTCTGCCCCTTCCCCACTTGAATTCCGTTTCTCTCTCTCTCTCTCTCCCTCCCTCCCTCCCTCCCCCCTTCTCTCAAACCTTAAGAAAAAATTTTAAGAGTATATTATAGAATCAATCATATACTCTTACAGTAGCATTTTCAACTTAGGATTTTTGGGTGACTCAGCATTCGTATCAAGTTTGTGTATGCATTTACTGGAAAGAGAGACGATGGCTTTCAAAGATTATCAAAAGAATATATGCTCCCCCAAAGAGTTAAAAATTATTTATTAAGGGACACCTGGGTGTCTCCATCAGTTAAGTGTCCTACTGTTTGTTTTCAGCTCAGGTCATGATCTCACATTTTGTGGGATTGAGCCCTGCTTTGGGCTCTATGCTGACAGTGCAGAGCCCGCTTTTGGAATTCTCTCTCTCCCACTCATACTCATTCTCTGTCCCCCCCCCCCCCCCCACTCCGCTTGTACACGTGCATCTCTTTCAAAATATGTAAAAAGGAAAACTTAAAAACAAAGGAGAATTAAGGGTGCCTGGGTGTCTCAGTTGGTTAAACATGACTTCAGCTCAGTTCATGATCTCATGGTTCATGGGTTTGAGCCCCACATGGGCTTCTCTGCCCCTCCCTTGCTTTATTATTTCAAAAATAAACAAACATTTAATGTATAAATATAAATAAAATTTTAAAAAGGAATTATTTATTAGGAAGGTAATTTTGCCCTTGCATAACTGATCCAAACTTTTGTGCTTTTATAGTTTCTGCCCTTTCTCTTATTTCATTTGGTTTTACACATGGTAAATTGTGCTTGATAAATAGTAGCTACAGAATGAGAGTTGCTCTCTTTTTCCACGCTGGTTTATTTCAATCCAGTAACCTGTGACTTGTCATACCTTTCAGTTTCCCTTTCTCTAGAGCTGTGCTTCCTAAACTCTCTAGCACTGTTACTTCATATTCATCATTAAGTAAGGTAAATTAAATTGATTACAATCTGTCAGACTTACATTGAGAAACTAAGTTCCAAATGAGAAAGCCTCCTAAGAACTAATGAGTATAATTGTATATGTTGTATATTTCATTCCACTTTGATATAGGGGTTGCTATTGCACAAAGTTTTATTTTGGTTTGACTAAGTATAGTTGGGTTTTAGTTAATTTAAGGGTTTACTTTTTGTGAAAAACTACTTAGACAAATGAGGAAACATTTTGCAAGTACTGGGTCTTGAGGGGAGCTCAACTCAGTTTTCATTATTACTTTTTTAGGATACAGATGAGTTTATTTTACCGACTGGAGCTAATAAAACCCGGGGTAGATTTGAACTGGCATTCTTTACCATTGGAGGATGTTGCATGACAGGTGGGTATGATGATTTTTTTTTTTTTTCAGCGTCCTCAATCCACATAGTCAAAAATGCTTAAAATCCGGGGCGACTGGGTGGCTGAGTCAGTTGAGCATCTGACTCTTGATTTGGGCTCAGGTCATGATCCCAGGATCATGAGATTGAGCCCTGCATTGGACTCTGTGCTGAGCCTGGAATCTGCTTAAGATTCTGTCTCTCCCTCTGCCCCCTCCCCTAATCGCACACTTGCTGTCTCTCTCATCTTTTTAAAAGTGCTTAAAATCCAAAGCAGTTCAAATATTGGTTTCAGGGTTTTAAAGAATCATTATTTAGGGGCACCTGGCTGGCTCAGTCAGTAGAGCATGTGACTCTTGATCTTGAGATTGTAAGTTCGAGCCCCACATTGGCTGTAGAGATTACTTAAAAATAAGATCTTTAAAAATAATAACAATAAATAATCATTATTTTTGTTTATCTTTGCCTATTAAAAAGTAAAAAAGAATCAGAAGTGCAGTTGTTTTTTAATACAAAGCTGCATTATTTGGATGAATTGTTACTGTGATTTACTAGGGGCTGCATTTGGAGCAATGAACGGTCTACGGCTAGGATTGAAGGAAACCCAGAATATGCCCTGGTCCAAACCAAGAAACGTACAGTAAGTCTTATGTAATCATCTAATGTAGTGATATTTGAATATTAAACTCTACTTTGTTGGCTTGATGAACACAGCCTTGAGATGACACGTTTAGAGTATTGACATATGTTTTGATCAATTTTTTTCTTACTGAAAATAAAAGAAACTAAGGAATCAAGTTACTGAGACTAAGGTTTTTAAAGGAGTGATTTTTGAGTCAGTGTCCCTCAATTAGCTGGTGCTACCCTATCCTAACTTCTACACCTTTTTCATTCTGCAGTTCTGAATAACATGCTTTTCAGGTTGTTGAATTGCTGGTACATTATTTGGATAGTTCGAGGGCCTGCAGAACCATAGGACATGATAGTAAATTAGCACGTAAAAGTGATTGCTGGATCTGCTCTCATTCCAGTTGAACTTTTTATTGATTTTACTCTCAATTTCTGAAATGGAGGGCTAATGCAAAGTTATCATGAAATTCTTAAAACTTAGTGGTAGTTTCTGAATCTTCTCAGGAAATTGAAGTTTGTGGAAAATGGAAAGTAGTACATCTTCACCCTGCCTAAAAAATAAACGTGACCAGTCCATGTAGATATTCCCTAAATAATATATGAGTGGAGTCACACAGTATGTATTCGATGGCTCATGGTCTTGGTTCAGGACACATTAAGCTTTATCTTCTTTATATGTTGTTTAGCCAGCAGATGGCAGCAGGTGTGCTAGAATTAGACCTTGGGAATCCTGAAGGCTTGTCAAGTTTTTCATATTCCTGTTACTATGGATCTTGCTTTACTAGGCCAGATCCTTGTATATTTTTACATTTATATTTGTCCCTTACTACAATAATTTTTTTTTTTTTTACTTTTTTGTGTTATGGAGAATTTTGAAAATGTACAGAAATAAACAGTAGTACAGTGAAGACCCATGAACCATAACCTCTTCTCAACAGTCAACCAACCAGGATTGGGACCAGTTATGCACCATCTCATTCTCCCCTCCCATATTACTTTGAGGCAAATCCCTAACATACCATTAAATACCAATTTGAAGATGCGGCACCTGGGTGGCTTAGTCGGTTAGGTGTCCGACTTTGGCTCTGGTCATGATCTCACAGTTTGTGGGTTCGAGCCCTGCATCAGGCTCTGTGCTGACCGCTTGCTCAGAACCTGGAGCCTGCTTCAGATTCTATGTCTCCCCCTCTCTCTGCCCCTCCCATGCTCGTGGTCTGTCTCTGTCTCTCAATAATGAATAAATGTTAAAGAAAGTTTTTTTAATACCAATTTGAAGGTGAAGTTCTCCTAGAAAAGATAACCTTTGTCTCTTAAAACAGTGACAGTATTGTTTGGGCAGGGGGTGCAGGGAGAGAGTTGCATTTGCAATTTTTAGATCAGATTTTTTAAATCTTCTGTATTACTTTTTATATAACCATTCTGATATTCCTGGGTAGGAAACATTTAAAATAGGAGACAGCCTCAGGGTTAAACCTCCGACCTTGATTCAGGTCAGGATCTCATGGTTCCTGAGTTCAGGCCCTGCCTCAGGTTCTCTGCCCCTCCCTTGTGCACTCTTGCTCTCAAAAATAAACAAACATTTAAAATAGGAGACAGCCTGTAAAAATTGAAAGGACAGGGTTTGGGCCCAGACAGATCTATATAGCTTCAAAGTCTAGTTCCATTATATACTATTTTTTGGTCTTAGGTAAATTTTTTTCTACCTTCTGCCTTTAAGGGTTATTAAGAGGTGATTAAAGTTGCTAAGGGCCCAGTAAGTGGAGATATATTACCCAAATTGCATACCAAAGAATTTCACCAATTTGCAGTGTTAAACAGCCTTTAGAGATAATACAAATTTCTGTTATTGGGCATTAATTTAAATGAGTTCTTTAACTCCATTAAATGAGTTTTTTCATTCTTCGTTGTTATAATTTCATAATTTCCAGCAGTAGTCAGCTGTCCGGATAGAACCATTCCGGTGATGGTGTTACACTGCTGGGAGAGGAAAGTCCTGTCTTTTTCCTCCAGTTGCCTCTGTCACTGTTCTGGTGGCGCCTGGCACTGGTGTGAGGCAGAACTGTGCTTCCTTGAGAGTGTGCTAAGCGTTCACTTGGGCCGCTTAGTTCTAGTCTGGGAGCAGACACAGCATGTGCTTTCTCCACATATTCTAATTAGATGGTTTTTTCCTTCTCTTTGAATACTTCCCTGTAATTCTGCTGTATTCTGTAACAGTCCACGCTTTGATTCTATTTAATATGTTGAGTATATTCTTCCTCCAAAAAAATTTAATTGTAAGCTAGGTTATCCATTAGAATGGTCTTTTTCTTTTTTTAATGTAGATCAATTACTGTAAACTTCTCTATAAAATACATTCTAGGCTATCATTCAAAGCCTTTCTATATTTGATTTATATTTATTTATATTTTTTTTTAAATTTTTTTTAACGTTTATTTATTTTTGAGACAGAGAGAGACAGAGCATGAACAGGGGAGGGGCAGAGAGAGAGGGAGACACAGAACCGGAAGCAGGCTCCAGGCTCTGAGCCATCAGCCCAGAGCTCGATGCGGGGCTCGAACTCACGGACCATGAGATCGTGACCTGAGCTGAAGTCGGACGCTTAACTGACTGAGCCACCCAGGCACCCCGATTTATATATTTTTTTTTTTTATTTTTTTTTTTTAAGGTTTTTTATTTATTTTTGAGACAGAGAGAGACAGAGGATGAACGGGGGAGGGGCAGAGAGAGAGGGAGACACAGAATTGATAGCAGGCTCCAGGCTCTGAGCCATCAGCCCAGAGCCCAACGCAGGGCTCGAACTCACGGACCGCGAGATCGTGACCTGAGCTGAAGTCGGACGCTTAACCGACGGAGCCACCCAGGCACCCCTATATTTATTTTTAATAATAATAATTTTTCTTACTCATTGCCCAAAAATGTTGGAAGTTTAACCTTCATTTATATTTGTATAAAGTAAAAGCCAGCCTTACTAAATTCTAAGGAAGTATTAAGGTATCTTTTAAAATTAAGAAAACCCTGGGGACACCTGGATTAAGCATCCAACTCTTGATTTCCTTTTCAGGTCATGATCTCATGGTTCATGAGATTGAGGCCCTTCACTCTCTCCTTCTCTGCCCCTCCACTCGCACGGATGTACTTCTCTCCCTCTCTCAAAATAAATAAATAAATGTTTTTTAAAAAAATAAAATTAAGAATACCTGAGTGTTGGGTTTATACGTAGTAAATAGCTACAATTATGGTTTTTCAAAGTGCTAGAGAAATAATGATTCTAAGTACAGATTCTTTCTCTTTCTGCCCTGGTAGGATTTTGAACATGGTGACTAGGCAAGGGGCACTTTGGGCTAATACTCTAGGTTCTCTGGGTAAGTAGAGATCTCACTTAATAATAAATCATTAATGCAAAGGATATATATGTATCATGAACAATTTGACCTGCCAAAATTCTGGCCCTAGGATATTAAAAATTGTATTTGAATCTACTCTGATGAGTAATGTAGGTAATACTTAGGAAAAGACCATGAACAACATAACAATAATTCCAGATGCTAATACCATTTTTCAGTGTTTTAAGTCTTTTTAGATTTTACATACTCTCCTGTCCAAGCAAGATACCAACCCATGTTTTAGGTAGATATGGAGTCCACATAATTCAGGTCCAAGTCAAATGCCTTTGTATGTTAAGAAAGGTTCAAGGCCCTGTAGTAAGATACAGATTAATGCAACCCTTTTGCTATGTTTTCCTAATAGCCTATTCAGCATTCTGTTTACCTAAGTAGGTTTCCCAGACTGAATTTTCAGAGGTGTTATAGGGCCTTTGTAGATAATGAAAACATTTGCAGTTCTGAGCAAGGGGTAATTTAGTAGGATTTAAGACCAAATGCTTTAATATTATACTATTTATGAATATTTGACTCTCTTGATTATTCATAGCATATAATAAATGTACCTGTGGTACTTATGCTGTAAGAACCAAGAATTTCTTTGTAACTTGGTTGAAAGTCTGAAAATCTTCTAATTGTGGCAGATTAAGTAAGGGAAATTTTAAGTATCTCATTGAAAAAATAGAAAAAGCATCTGTTGTGAAAGAATAATAGCCTAGCTTTGTTGTGGGATTTGGAAGCAGTACATTTTCACACTGTAAGGTCAGATTGACATTTGAGATCCTAGTAAATTATTGCCTCCATATGCTACTCATGTCCTCTTTGCCCCCACCCCATACACAGTCACCCTCCTTTGTTCCTGTTTGGTTGCTTATATATCTCTAGAGTGAAAAGCCATCCTGCTCTGCCCAAGGACTTTCTTAGTTTTAGCATTGCAGGCAAGTCTCAGTCCTCGGAAAACTGGGATGGCCAGTTGCTTTGTATGTTTCTGATGTAATAGAAGTTCAGTTTCAATTAAATAAGTTGAAAGGGTAAGAAGAGCCTTTATAGAAATATATAAGAATATCACAACAGAACGGTTGTAAGGCTGAGTTTGGTGTAACATTGAAGGGTCAAATAAAGCATAGTTTCGAGAAAGGTAAGGAAAAGGATTAGTAGGAATCTTTACAGGTACAAGAGATAGATAGTTTTGGGGAACATCTTGTTAAAACCAAATAAAGCTAGTGTTACAGTTTTTGCCTGTGCCAGAACCAAACCTCAATTTTTTTTTTAAGTTAACATTTCTCTTAGAATAGAAATGCATGTGTTTTTGTTTTTAAATTCAAAGTATAGCTATTAAGAATAAAATAAGTGAAAATTTTAAATATTTTTCCTGAGATTCCAAGAAAAATGGAACTTTTTGTAATTAACTACTATTGGTGTTTCTTCTGAAGCTCTTCAAAAATTTTCTTTGTATATCCTGAGTTGTACACACATGTGCCCGCTTTACAGGCTAATGAATATAGTTTTTCCTACTTTTTGTTTGAAGTATGTATTATTCCATCATATGGAAAGTCCCTTTCTGGGTCTATCTGCTTTGATGGGCATTTTATTTACAAGCTTTTGCTGTTACAAATACTGTTCTAGTGATCATTCTTTTATATCTTTGAATGCTTATAGAATGTCTGTAACATAGATTTATCTAAATATAATTGCTTTACTGACTTTCAATAACTTTTTTATTAGTAATCAGTCCATTTCCCCTGTAGCTTTGCTCTATAGTGCATTTGGTGTCATCATTGAGAAAACACGAGGTGCAGAAGATGACCTTAACACAGTAGCAGCTGGAACCATGACAGGCATGTTGTATAAATGTACAGGTAGGTACTGTTGAATGAAGAGCTATCTCTGAATACACTTTGAAGTATGCTTTGAAAGTGAAGTATCCACAGATTTCAGAGTACACTTAACACATTTTTTGCAGTGTAATGGAGTGTTCTCTAAAACCTCATGGGTGTTCGGGGTTTTGTTTTTGTTTTTTTATTTTGATAAAGTACACGAAACATAAAATTGGCCATGTGAACCATCTTTAAGTGTAAGTTTAGTAATGTTAAGTATATTCACGTTGTTGTGGAGCATTACCTTCATCTAATTCCAGAACTTTTCTTCATCTTGCAAAACTGAAACTCTGTATCCAACTTCATTTTCCCCATCCTTTAGCCCTTGGCATCTACCATTCTGCTTTCTAACTATGAATTTCAACTCTGAGTATTTTAGGTATTTCATGTAAGGAATAATAATACTGCATTTGTCTTCTTGTGACTGGCTTATTTCTTTTGGCATAATATCATCAAGGTTCATCCATGTTGTAGCATGTTTCAGAATTTCCTTCTTTTTCAAAGATGAATAATACTCTGTTTTACATATATACCACATTTTCTTTATCCATTCATCAGTCAGTGGATACTTGGATTGCTTCCATCTTTGACTACTATGAATAATGCTCCTATGAACATGGGTGAACCATTCGATTTTGAAAAAATAGAACCCTAAGAGTTGAATCAAAATGACCTGAGTGAAGATCAAATATCAAATCCTTCTCTAAGATAGAAAAGAAATTAGCATTCACTGCGTTATACCCCCAGTTATAAGCACTTAATATAACTTATTAAGAAGTGCCCCGGTGACTCGGTTGAGCCTCCCGCTTTGGTTTAGGTCATGATCTCACGGTCAGTGAGTTTGAGCCTCACATCAGACTCACTGCTGTCAGCACAGAGCCTGCTTCAGATCCTCTGCCGCCCCCCCCCCCACCACCCCCCCCCCCCCCCCCCCCCCCGCTGCTCACACATGCTCAGTCTCTCTCAAAAAAGTAAAAGTTGAGATATACATATATATATATATATGACTTATTTTATTTAAAACTGAACTGATAATCATCACACCCCAGTTTTATAGATAAGCACAGTATTAAGAGGACCTCTTTCAAAAGGTCCTAATTAGTGATGGGCCCAAATTTTTTTTATCACATTTCTGCTTTAAATGACTTAATTAAGCTACTTATACTCATGCCTCTGAAAATTACTTTTGTTTGATTTTTTAGACATTAGACACTTGATTAACTGAGCTAATTCTTTTTATAAATTCCTCCATCAAAATTTCAGGTAGCCATTTTTGCTAGAAAGAGAAGTCTCAACAGGGTTATGAAATCCAAGATTTCCTGATATATCTGAGAGTAAGAGGTTTTTTCTGTATTGAAAATGGATCACATTTGGGGCGCCTGGGTGGCTCAGTCGGTTGGGCGACCGACTTCGGCTCAGGTCATGATCTCGCAGTCCGTGAGTTCGAGCCCCGCATCGGGCTCTGTGCTGACAGCTCAGAGCCTGGAGCCTGCTTCCGATTCTGTGTCTCCCTCTCTCTCTGACCCTCCCCCGTTCATGCTCTGTCTCTCTCTGTCTCAAAAATAAACGTAAAAAAAAAAAAAAAATTAAAAAAAAAAAGAAAATGGATCACATTTGGAATTTTATCCCTAAGAGCTCACAGTACTTCTTACTTGTGTATATGTACTCATGTAAACAGAGCTCCCAGGTGGATTAAGACATTACATACCTTTTATGTCCATGAAGATGTTACCTTGACATAGAAAAATCGTGTTAAAAATACTGGGGCATCTGGGTGGCTCAGTCAATTGAGTGTCCGACTCTTGATTTTGGCTCAGGTCATGATCTCACAGTTCACGGATTCAAGACCCACGTCAGGCTTCGTGCTGGTAGTGCAGAGCTTGCTAGGGATTCTCCCTCCCTGTCTCTCTGTCCCCCACTCATGTGCATGTGCTTGCTTGCTCTCTCTCAAAATAAATGAACTTTAAAATATTTAGATATTAGAGTAATTTAAAAAATGTAAAAATACTTCACATTGAAAATCTTTAGGGTCAGACAAAAGAATTTAAAACTTTAACTGCAGCACAAGGGTTCACTCAGCAAGAGTTTACTTGGCCCAAACTATGCTTACAAAAGATCAAATTAATATTTGAGAAACAGATTTCACAAAAAAATACGGAATTCCAGCTTCTTTTGAATAAATGGAAGATACCAAGCTTACATTATTTGTGTTGGCAAATGGCTGGGGTTGACTGGGAGCTGCTGCTACACCAGTTGATGGGCACTGAAGTTCTACCTCAGTACCACTAGTCCCTGACTTCTTACTCAGGGTAAGGCGCTGTGGCATTTCCTCTGCTGAGGGCATCCCTGAATATAAGAATGTACTGAATTACCATCTTAAGACATATTATGCACATTTAAAAGATAGAAAAGGCTGAATTCTTGATATCGAAAGACATGGGAGCCTAGCTATCTGTGTCCGGGACTTCCTTGCAGTCATAGCATGACAGCATGACTGTCCCACAGGGTGGGACACCTTCAGCTAAAATTATGAAAGAGAAAGTTCTTGGCTCAGAAGAAAAAAAGCAAAAACAAATTGATTCTAGGTCAGGTGACATGTAGATTTCATTTTCCATTGCAATTGTGAAACATAGATGAAGTATCTGACCCAGAATTCCAACGTTAGCTCATAGTTTCCTGGCCGAACAATTTAAATTTAGCTCAGCACATCAGAATCAGTATACAAAAGCAGAGCAGTATCTTTCATTGATTTCTGGTTTAAAATAAACCTAAGACAGAGCACAGAATTAGGAATTTTGTGTGGTAGGAATACAAATACAACTTCAGCTTCTAGATTCAGGGATTTAGAAAAGGGGTGAGACACTCTTTTGGTCTAGAGCCAAACTGTTAAAGACACAAGTTTACATTTAGGGAATGGCTAATTCCTGCTGACCAAAAATATTTCCAACTCTTCAACAATGGAAATTAAAAAAGAGGAAGTTTGAAATTAAAGTAGTATAACTCAACTTAGATTTGGAGCTACTTTCGTGGAAAGAAAAATCATGGGGAAAAATACATGAGAAAATGGGTAGTTGTCAGAACAAAAGGAGGCTAATTTAAAGGAATATTTCTGATGGGATGATTTTAGTTTAAATCCAATGTTTAATGAGTTTAAATATTTTTCAGAGGGTATTCAGAGGGTCATTAGACTTTCTGTGGCCTGTGAAAATCTGTTTAGTAATAAACAGTATTCTATCAGAACAAGAACAGCTGTAGTTTTGCTCTTGTTCATAAGCTTAGGACTAATGTTTAAAAGGCCTGGTCACTAATCTTCAGAAACAAGGCATCAGCAACCAAAAGATATGGGTCCCCCCTTTCCCCTCACAAAAAGGCCCTGACCTTTTCATTCTGTGCCATCCATAAGAAAGTCATCTTAGAAAAGCAAACTAAATAAAAGTTAAAAACACCTACAAATCCATTTCATCATAATAAGTAAATGTAGGGCTTATTGTTAAAAGGTACTACTTATCAATAGGTTCCAGGCCTTCAGAATTAAACCGTATATGCTAACCATACTTTTTTGATGATTTCTTTATTTCTGTTACTGGCAGCAGTATTCTTCCAGTAAATTAAGACAGATGTAACATATATTACAGGCATAGGGCTGTAATATATAAAACATTTCGACAGATCACTTAAACCAACAATCCAATTAAAAAATGGAGTAAGGATTGACAGAACACTTCATGGAAAAATACACATCACCACTAAACAATAGAAGTCACTAAATCTTACAGGCAACCAGGGTAAAGCAAAATAAACCATTAAGATAATATTTTTCACCAAGTATCTTTTAGTAAGTGATGATAGGTAACTGATATTTACCAGAGGGGAAGTGACACCTAATACTGACAGAGGTAAGCAAGCAGTCGACATTAGTTATTAATATTTTAAATCTGTAGATCTTTGCTCAGCAATTTATCCTACAGCATACTAAGGCATACACACAAAAAAGGGGTCTGGACCACCATAACCACCACAGGAAAGCAACCAAAAAGATGAAGAATCTGGTGGGAAAAATCGTCCTAAGAGGACAGTAATATGGGGAGGCAAAAACAGCAGAGATAATTGAATGCTTGCATGGAAGAACCTGGGTTGCTAGGAAGGGACCAGTGGGGTGGAGGTGGTCCTGAGGAAAGCCCGAATGTCAGCTGCTGTGCTGTGACAGTCACACGTACTGCTTCCACTCTAACGAAGCAAAGAAAAAAAATAGGGAGGCAGGAAATGTCTGTTCTAGTGTTCCGAGTCACCTTTGGTTTCTGCCCTTCTGTGTCCCTTCACTTCATCATTTGTGAAGTTCACTACCTAGCACCTGAGTTGCCTTTTCTCACAAGGCTGAACTTCTGTAACAGTATTTTTCATTAGCCATTTTGACTTTGGGCTTCTACCTTCAGTCTGTCTTATCTATTCACTATTTCTGGTTTATCTTCCAGTATGGTTCTAATTCTAGTAATCACTTTTCAAAAACCTTTGATGATGACACACTGTGTTTCAGCCTAAATTTAAATTTCTCGTCCTAGCCTTCCTTGCTCTAATCCTCTCCCATTTTCAGACTTTTCTCCCACACTGTTCTTGTGTATGTTATATGACCAAATACGTAAATTTGAAATCCAATCCATCCATAAGGCCCAGTTCAATTGTTAATACCTCTTTCAATAGATTTCCTTTTTGGGGGGGGGGGGGGGGGGCGGTGATTGAACTTTATTTAGTTTTGGGTTTTTTTTTTTAATTTGTATTTATTTTTTTAATTTGCATCCAAGTTAATTAGCATATAGTACAACAGTGATTTCAGGAGTAGATTTTTTTAATGCCCCTTACCCATTAGGCCATCCTCCCCTCCACAGCCCCTCCAATAACCCTCTGTTTCTTCTCCATATTTAAGAGAGTCTCTTATGTTTTTGTCCCCCTCCCTGTTTTTTATTATTTTTGCTTCCCTTCCCTTGTATTCATCTTGTTTTGTATCTTAAAGTCCTCATATGAGTGAAGTCATGATATTTGTCTTTCTCTAATTTCACTTAGCATAATACCCTCTAGATCCATTCATGTAGTTGCGGTTGGCACGATTTCATTCTTTTTCATTGCTGAGTAATACTTCATTTTATATATATATATATATATATATATATATATATATATACACACACACACCACATTTTCTTTATCTGTTCATCCATTGATGAACATTTGGGTTCTCTCCATACTTTGGCTATTGTTGATAGTGCTGCTATAAACATTGGGGTGCATGTGCCTCTTCGAAACAGCATCCCTGTATCGCTTGGATAAATACCTAGTAGTGCAATTTCTGGATTGTAGGGAAGTTCTATTTTTAATTTTTTGAGGAACCTCCATACTGTTTTCCAGAGTGGCTGCACCAGCTTGCATTCCCACCAGCAGTGCAAAAGAGATCCTCTTTCTCCACATCCTCGCCAACATCTGCTGTTGCCTGAGTTGTTCATGTTAGCCATTCTGACAGGTGTGAGGTGGTATCTCTTTGTGGTTTTGATTTGTATTTCCCTGATGATGAATAACGTTGAGCATTTTTTCATGTGTCGGTTGGCCATCTGGATGTCTTCATTGGAGAAGTGTCTATTCATGTCTTTTGCCCATCTCTTCACTGGATTATTTGCTTTTTGGATGTTGAGTTTGATAAGTTCTTTATAGATTTTGGATACTAACCCTTTATCTTCTTTGCAAAAATCTTCTCCCATTCCATCGGTTGCCTTATAGTTTCCCTGATTGTTTCCTTCACTGTGCAGAAAATTTTTATTTTGATGTCCCAATAGTTTATTTTTCCTTTTGTTTCCCTTGCCGCCGGAGAACGTGTTGAGTAAGAAGTTGCTGCGGCTGAGGTCAAAGAGGTTTTTGCCTGCATTCTCCTGGAGGATTTTGATGGCTTCCTGTCTTACATTTAGGTCTTTCATCCATTTTGAGTTTATTTTTGTGTCTGGTGTAAGACAGTGGTCCAGGTTCATTCTTCTGCATGTTGCTGTCCAGTTTTCCCAGCACCACTTGCTGAAGAGACTCTTTATTCCAGTGGATATTCTTTCCTGCTTTTTCAAAGATTAGTTGGCCATACGTTTGTGGGTCCATTTCTGGGTTCTGTATTCTGTTCCATTGATCTGAGTATCTGTTCTTGTGCCAGTACCATACTGTCTTGATGATTACAGCTTTGTAATACAGCTTGAAGTCTGGATTTCTTTTTTTTTTTTCTTTTTTCTTTTTAATCTATTTTGGAGGCGATTCAGTATGGTGAAAAAGACAATGGGCTTTGGCATCAAATGGGTTTGACTTGACCAGCACTAGGTCACTAAACAGCTACACCAAGAGAGTAACTGTCTGAATTTGTCTATAATACGAGAGCAACCAGTAT
The DNA here is from genome assembly GCF_023721935.1 of Panthera uncia. Lineage (NCBI taxonomy): Eukaryota > Metazoa > Chordata > Mammalia > Carnivora > Felidae > Panthera > Panthera uncia. Next base: position 45,939,179 of record NC_064818.1, read on the forward strand.
TCCCTTCATAGACTCGTAAATGAAATCACCTGTAGAAAGCAAGTGACTTACCTCCTACCATAAGCACATTTTATACCATTCTTAGAAGGCTTAACACAGTTTTCCTGGTAGGAAGTCAATAGGCAAAAAGTAAGATTGAAAAATCAAGAACTAGCAAGATAGTTATGTTTTTTAGAAACAAGATAAAGAGCAGAGAATGAAAGTAGTTGCCTTTGGAAATAGAAATTAGGGTGAGGATGGTGAGTGTGCCACATTGTTGTGTATCACTAAAATCTTTTAGCACTTTTTAAATTGTTTATATGGACTACTTTAATAAAAAGCGAAAGTGAGCAAAGACCTTTATCAACATAATAAAAATGAGGTATTTGGGGCACCTGGGTCGCTCAGTTGGTTAAGCATCCGACTTTGGCTCAGGTCATGATCTCATGGTTGATGAGTGCGAGTCCTATGTCCAGCTCTGTGCTGACAGCTCAGAGCCTGGAGCCTGCTTCAAATTCTGTGTCTCCCTCTCTCTCTCTGCCCCTCCCCTACTCGTGCTCTGTCCTCCTTAAAAATAAATAAACACTTAAAAATTTTTTTTAAATAATAAATAAAAATTAGGCATTAGATTACAAGGGTGGAGTGGGGAGACACTGTTCAATGGGTACAGAGTTTCAGTTTTGCAACATGGAAACAGTTCTTTGGAGATGGATGGGGTGATGATAGCACAACAATCCCAGAAAACCTAGTGCTACTGAACTATACTATTAAAATGGTAACTTTTATATATGCTTTATCTCAATTTTTAAAATAAATTCAATAAAATTTTGGAAAGTATTTAATAGCCATGACAGTGTGTAAGTAAGGCAGTTCCTCCAAAGTAGGGGCCAAGAACACCTGCTGGCCAAATCCCTATCTGTTCACTGTCTTGAGGCTAAGAATATGTTTTGTTTTTAAATATGGTTGACCTTTGAACTCCGTGAGGTTGAACTGCACAAAGTTTTCTTTGATCAGCACAGTACTATAAATGTGTTTTGTCTTGAGATTTTCTTAGTAACATTCTTTTCTCTAGCTTGCTTTATTGTAAGATTGTAATACATAATTCACATAACATATAAAATACTTACTGATCAACTGTTTACATTCTCAGTAAGGCTTCCAGTCAACAGCAGGCATTAGTAGTTAAGTTTTGGGAGGAGTCAGAAATTGTACTTGGATTTTTGACTGTGCGGGGTGGGGGGGGCGGGGGGAGTCACATCCTTAACCCCACGCATTGTTAAGGGTTGACTGTAGTTACATTTTAAGTGGTTATATAAGTATCTACATAATAGCCTTTGGGCCCTGAAAGCCTAAAATATGTACTTTCTGGCCACTGTAAGAAAAATATTCTGATCCCTGCTCTAAAGTAATTGTCAGTTCAGTATGTTAGCTCTACACTATCCAGCTCTATACCCCACAAACAAGGTACTTAAGTATTCTGGGCCTTATTTTCCTATGTTTAAAAGAGATAATATAAGAGTTGTGTAAGGACCAAAAAGATAGAAGGTAAAACTGAAGCACCTGGCTCACATTTGTTTTGCTTTATAGACATTGACCGTTGGCCTTCTTGCTCAAAGCAAGAATATTTGCTAATCAACTTCCTGTGCTTAGTTGGGCAAAAGTTGGTTACAGAAAGCCTAAAGGCAAGGCCCTCAAATGTTTAACACAACCAGTTGGAAAACACTGGAATTAATAGAAAGTTAAAACTAAAACATGGCTTGGTATGTGGTAAGAGGCTAGCCTTGAATCAGAATCAGCTGTGCTTAGTAAGTCAAACACTGCCTATGTTTAGCGTCTACTTGGTGGAAATAACTTTTTTCTAGCCTTCAAAGAAGTGACATTTTGGGGCGCCTGGGTGGCTCAGTCGATTCAGTGTTGGACTTTGGCTCAGGTCATGATCTCATAGTTCGTGAGTTTGAGCCCCGCATCAGGCTCTGTGCTGACAGCTCAGAGGCTGGAGCCGGCTTCAGATTCCGTGTCTCCTCTGCCTCTCCCCAACTCGTGCTCTCAAAAATGAATAAACATTTAAAAAAATTTTTTTAAAGTGACTTGTTTGAACTAAGTTTCATTTTGGTCAGAAAGTAGAAAGCTTTCCGGGGGATCATAAGAGACACTTAATGTGCCACTGATGTCCCTAAGGTCTTAGTCTTGTAGTTCACAGTTTCATTATGTTACCCCTAGTGCCTCTGCCCAGGGAGGCTCTTTATTTGATAGCTAAGAACTAATGTGAAAATCCTTCCAAAAGTAGAAATTAGGACACTCAAAGCAAAGGACCAACCATAAGGAACAGTTTACAGCTATTTCCAAACCAGTGGGCAGAGTTCAGAGCCCGGTGGATCTGTAATCAACTAAAGATCTAGGGGAGTTTTCAGTGTTTAGTCCTAGGAAAACATCTGCAAAATCATTGTGCTTTCAGTTATCTGCCCTGCATCATTTTTCTGCTAATAAACAGCAGTGAGACCACCTTTCTTTTGTGTCGACTCAGAATGGAGTACTATATAACCTGCTTTAAAGAATCCTCATTACACACAAAGTTTAGATTTAATAACTGAGCCATACTGATGCTGTTGCAAATATCATTTATTCTCCTGTGCTTCATAGTTTATTTTCCTCATTTTAGTCATTTATCTAATTACAGTTTACTTTCAGCCCCTAGAACTTTTTGTTGACTTACTAGTCAAAGACATGAAGTAGATTTTTATTAAACTGGGTAGATTGTTTTTGAGTTAGCAGGTTGAGTTTATATTACATTTATAATTTTCCAGCTGCATTGAATACAGGTGCAAAATCCAACTGCCATACTTCGTCTAAACATAGCAAGAGATGATGTGGGATTCAAGGAGAGAGCTCCCATTTAATTTTTTTTTTAATTGTTTCTGACCTCTCCTCCCCCCCCCCCCCCCCCCCCCCCCGCCGCCGTATTTGACAGCTGTTTATAGATGATGCCTGCAGCTTCTGTCTGTTTAAGAGAGATAATTAGGGCACTTCATGTTGGAAGCCTACACAGGTCAGCTATCAGACATCTTCAGACTAGAGAGGATCCTGAAGGGAGTGGCCCTTTAATCTATCGGCTGAAGCCATCTGGCAGGACATTCATTGCAGGAATGCTTGGTCTGAAGTGTTCTAACTCAGCAACATCACTGAATTTCACAGAATTTACTGGTTTATACCCAGAGGGCCTCTAGGAAGGTAATCACAGGACCACAGCTCCGTTCCACCTTTGCCTTCCTAACACAGGACTTAAAATGAATACTCCATCGGTACAATGTGGGCTTCCTGACATTTATGGTATCAACTTGTTTGTAAAACCATAGAACATCAAGTTATTTCTTAAAAGCTTATTTCGGTGCCCCTAGTCCTCTTACTAGACTTGGGGACTGTGTTCAGGTAACTGATGAAAACGTTTTTGTTTTTGCATTTCAAGCGTAATCCATATTGCTAATCTTTTTTCACATGAAAAAAATTGTTTTGTTAAGCAAAAACAGTTCAAAGTCTAATCCTTGGGTGGTTTTTCAGTAAGTATAATGCTGCTCGGTGCCTTATTGCTCATTAGTTGTAGATTGTCTGATATGTCAATGTAGGAATGGAGGAGGGGGGTGGGGGTGTCAGTACCTAACTCAAAGCTTGATTATAGCCGTCTTACCACTTCTTGAGTCTTCAAAGTTAACAGAGGACCTGTCCAGAGTCCAAAGATAATGTTAATACTGTTTCCAAAGAGGGTGTCACCTTGTTTATATTGTAGCTGTAAATCAATTGGTGGGGCTTGTGGGTTCTAAACAATATGACTAACGGGAAATTATTGCTTTGGGACTTCAATAATATGCATGAGATCTTGTCTGAAGTGTGGGAACAAGTGAGATTGAGAAAAATCAAATTATTAATGCTCATGATCTTAGCTACAAATTGTAAAATTAAAAGAAAAAATGGTTGTGAATGAGAATACAGTGTATGTATTAAACTGGTGATTTAGGGATGTTTCTCTTGAACCTGTCTTGGTTTCTTGTGTTAACTTTAGGACTTCTGTTTGAGATGGAATATTTACATATAAACAAATCGTGTGCCTCAATTTCATGATAACATTATTTAATCCTTTGCTGCTAGGACACTGTGTAATATAAGGCTGTTTTGTTTTTGTTTTCTTTTCCTTTCCCAGGTGGTTTTCGAGGGGCAGCACGAGGTGGGCTAGCAGGACTGACGCTTACCAGCCTCTACGCACTATATAATAACTGGGAGCACATGAAAGGCTCCTTGCTCCAACAGTCACTCTGAAGATTTGCCAAGTTGTGAATGGAGGACACTTTAGTAGCAATCCAGATCAATTTATAGGTCAGTCTGGAGTTACTCTTTCTTCCTACAATTAGTTTGAAAAATTGGAGACACCAGTTTGCTGTGGCGAAGATCATGGTTGGTTGACCGGGACTGGCACTCTTTCCAGCCCAAGCTGAAGCCAAAACCATCTGGTGGCTGAGTAATGTGGTTCTCCCTTTCCCTGGAACTGGAAAACTACTTACTCACAGAATTCACGTCGTGATGGTTGTCGATAGTATATCACCGCATTTGTTTATTTAATGATCTGAAACTGTAATGTTCCCTTGTATTCCCAATAAAAGGTGAAAACAGAACTAAAGTCATAACTCCAGTGTAAACACAGTGGGTGTCTCCATTTAAAACATTTTTCTGGGGGGACCTGGATGGCTCAGTCGGTTAAGCATCCAACTCTTGGTTCCAGCTCAGGTAATAATTTTATGGGATTGAGCCCCATGACAGGCTCTGTGCTAATACTGCAGAGCCTGCTTGGGATTCTCTCCCTTTCTCTCTGGAAATAAACATTTTTAAAAAATAAAAACATTTTTCTGGGCATAAAGCGAAAAGTGACTTTTAAAAGCATTTCTGTCTGCCCCCACTAGGCCCAACAAATTTTCATGGTTGTGTTGAAATGAAGGGCTACTTGGCACCATTAACAGCTAGGTTACAATTATTCTGCCATACAACTGACACTCAACCTCAAGATACTTGAGATCTAATGAGTAGAATAGTCTGTCCAACACTCATGCTTAATTCTTTACTCATTAACTCCTCTCCTTAGGTAATTAGAAACAGATAATTAGAGGAAATAGACAAGAGCTACAAGGGTTTAAGGAAGCCTTGGGAAAGCTAAAGGAGGTAAGGGCAAGTCACTTAATTTTCTGAGTTTTGTCATCTATGAAATGAACTTAAATAAACTGTACTGCATGTTACACATACACACAATAAATACAGAGCAACTAGTGGTTATTATGATGGGAAAGAAAAGAGTAAAGGTGGGGCCTTTGGCATGCACCTAGTAAGGAATTTGACAGGAAAGCACTGAACCTTGGCTGAAGGCCTCTGGTTTTTAAGAAAAGTGAGTTTAATATATTTCATACAGAACAGATTAAAAATTAAAAAGAGTAGATCTGAAGTCTTCAGGAAAAGCCTAAAAATGAAGTTAGTAATATACCTATCTTTTGCTAATTTTAAGTTTCATAAAAATACACTAATATTTAAGTGAATACAAAAACCAATTTATGTTCAAATTTTTTAGCTATACTCCTAACCAAAGCTTAATGTGGTAGAATATTTTGTGACACGGTAGTTTTTACAAATACACACAACACCTCTGGCTGTTATGCTTTTAATGGAGGGAGGTACAAAATGCATCAATGCAAAAGAATGTTTTACATACTCATTAACATAGTGATGAATGTAAAATCAGGAATACATTGTTAAACCTCAAAAACTACAAAGTTTCCTGCAACCTAAGATAATGGAAAAGGCTCCTTAAGTTTTTACCTGCCACTTTTATTAAAGTTCTAAGTGGTATTGGGGGCGGGGGGGACCAAAAAATAGGTTCTTTTCAGCTGTGGTTCAAGCCTAACAAAGCTGTATGGCAAGGACTATGGGACTGTGAAGTTTCCCTAAAAGGACTTTCTAGATGACCACATCACAAACTTTAAAAGTTAACGATAACACAGGCAAGCTGAGTGGCCTAACAGTTTAAAAGCCTGGAAAGCAGCTAAGTTAACTCACTTTAAAGAATTTAAAAACATTATAAATCCCACTTCCTACAGAGAAACTTCATAAAGCATATATGTGACTTTTAAGGATACCGAGAAAACATTAAGTTTTCATAAAGCTTCATAAACACCCCAAGGCACAAGTGTTCAAAACAGCCTGTTCACTAAAAGGGCACTGCATTCTACTCTTGGAGGTATAGAGATGCTATGCTTGCAGTGAGAGGACACTTAATCTATCCCTAGTTAAAAGCACCAGGTGTCAAGCTCAGCTTCCATTTACACAGGACGCACCAATAACCCTTAGGATAGCAAATAGCTCAAATACTGCATTTCTAACAGGTCTTGCCTTTTGCTCTTTTGACTAGTCAACACTAGGGTTCTTTTGCCTGGAGTTGAGAGTATTTTGAAAGTGGCTAGGACTACCCTGAATACAGTCTTGAAGCAATGTGGAGCTCTTCTAAAAGCTCGGGAGATAAGTCAGTAACTTAGAAAAGGGAAAAAGAAAATTTGCAGTAGCTGAGTCTCTCAAAAGGAGAAAAATAATGTAGAATCTGACATGTAGGCTAGTTTTATAATGTCAAAAAACGCCCAGATTGTTAATACACATTTTGGTAAGAAAACAATCATTATATTGGCAAAGTTAACTATTTGTGTGAAATATACTATATTAATTAAACAGAAAAATCATTACTTCCACCACCAACGGAAGAAAACCCACAGCAAGGGAAGCATCTAAAGGAGGGCAATCAAAACGTTAGGGAAGTTTACTAGTAGCTTTTGAATACATCGACACACCTTGATTATAGAACTATTTCATTTTTAAAACTACAGTGTTTTAATGTACTTCTAGTAACAACCCAATCTAAGGAGCTGTAGAGGCTTATGAAAAAGACCTATCCACCAAGATGCTGTGTTTCTAGTGGAGGGGTGAATTTAAGTTAATACTTCTGTAAGAAGGAACTGAATCACCTCAGCATCGACAAACAGCCTTTTTCTTTTACACAGTAACTCATAATTTGATGACTTATTTCTCTTCACTAGTTCAAAGTTAGGCAGGAAAGGAATGAAGCGGACTGGACAGACCCAGAAACACAAGGATTTGGCAAGCCGCACAGTCACTCGGCTCATGGAGGTGTGATAATCTGCAGAAAAGTTGTTTGACTCCAGTGTTCCATCCTTTCACATCTGTAAAGAAGGCCCACAGATTAAAAAATCAACTATAGGATAAAAGCAAATCTCTTCCCACCTTAAAGCGCTAATTTCTCAATAAGCTATTAGAATCCACACAGGCTCTGAAAATTCCCGACAGCTGTATCCTCCTGAAAGGTCACTTTGAAGTGTGTCCTAGTTACTTCGTAAAGCAAGTTCAAGTGAAATACATGAAACCGCTATGATCCACCCCCTGACCCTCATCTGCCTAATACACATACCATTCATAGGAAAGGGGTTCAGTGGGCAAAGTATGAATTCATACAGAAGACAAAACATTTACAAGCAGCTAAAATCTGTAATTTTTTTTTTTTTTTACACCAGGGACATGTATACCCACCTGTAGAGGAGTTCGATACAACCACTTTTCTTTGTCAACTTTAAGCTGCATACAGGCAAAGAGATCACAAACTGCTGGGAGGCCATAACGATCTTGGGGAAAGTTATGTTCCTCCTGCAGGGGTGAATTAAGTAATACTTCCTGCAAGAAGACAAAAAGGGCAGGTTGTTACATGACAATTGGGAGGCAAGAGACCAACTCATTTTCCAAAGACTGTAGCATCTATAAGGAATAATGTTGGCCATTTTGTAATAACATAAATGTTGGCCATTCTCTCTAATAAGCAAAAGCAAAGGTACAAATGTTTAATCTCTTCCATAGACAGCCAATAAAAAGGCTGGTGGGTTGTTTTTTTGTTTTTTTTTTTCTTTCCTGCAGGATGGGGACTGGGGACCTGGAAAATATGTAAAAATCTGTCTGAATAATTATCACAAATCTTCCATTCTGTTCTAACATGGCATCAAAGTTAATACTGAGGCCAAATAATACTACCATATTTAAGGATCTGGCCCGTTTGCAAGGTTTGGGATTAATTAAGAAAGTATAAATCTATTAAATACATTTAAAATGGTGTTATTCTGATGCCTGTGCTCACCTTGGCCTTCTTTCGAAGTAGCCACTTGTCTTCCCCTGAGGATAACTGGCTGAGGTTTCCCATCTTGTTTCCTGGCAAAACCCAGTCAGCTGTGGCCACGGGGTTCACAAGCTTTTGTTTGCCAGCTCTGTCCTCAGTAATAGGCACTTCCTTGGGACATCCTTCTTTGCAGGAGGGTGTGATGAGCCACTCTGACAGGGGACTGCTCCTTATGACTTGGAAGGAATTAGCAATACTAGAAGGAGCCACTGCCTTTGATGTCTTAGCTTGTTCTGTTGCCTCTTTTCTGGAAGGACAGAGCCACACACTCAGGGAATCTATACACTTGTCAGGCTCAGGATTTGGTTCCACAGGCACACCATTTTTATCTTTCCCTTCTTTCTTCAGAAGCCACTTACACAGAGCTTCCTTCTCACAGTTTTCATCACACACACACTCCGCAAAGCTCGTACAGGGCTCATTGGCTCTGCACACCTCCTCTACTTTATATGGCTCCTGATGGTTCTGGACAAGCCAATCCTCAGTAATCACACTGGGAGTGGACAAGGGTTTCTTAGCCTCTAAGTGGTCATTCAGGCACTTCAGATTGCCCAGGTTTTCAATCTCCACACCTTTGGGCTGGTTGCCCCGACAATTGGTGCAGGAATCGGGTTTGAGAAGCCAATCACTCACACTATAGGGCTCCTGGAACACCTGAAACAGGAGCTTAAACTTCTCACTGGCTTCACAGCTGCCTTTGCCAGGCTTCTCCAGCTTCTGGGATTCCTGAGGAGTCACCAGCCAGTCAGAAAGATCCATCTCATCTTGATCAAGCTCCAGATCTCCAACCTTTTCAATTTCAGTGGAGTAAGAACTGGTAGTAGAACGGCTATTACACTTTTGGTAAGTTGGTTTTTCAGGGACCTCTTGTTGCTGACTCTTGTGGAGCCAGTTTTCTAAGCCCTTCAGGTTGCCCCAGACATTACTGAAGAAATTGCAGGCTCTGGCAGAAGTCTACATAAAAAGTACACAGTATTAGTTCACCAGTACATTATGACTGCATATAAGAGTTCTATACGCAAATTTATTGCACTGCCCAGTGTTTCCAAATTTAAGTATGTAAGGTGAAGACACAAAGGATTCTCTGTTGGGATATTGAAATATTGAAGAACATAAATTTATTTTCTATAGCTTTTAAAAAACTGAAAAATACTAAATACCAACTATGAGAAAGCATCTACAGCATATTTGATAGAAGAGAGGCTAGCAGTTCTACATAATATGCTTTTATGAATAAAGAAGACAAAAATGAACAAACGATGATTAGGCAGGTCATCAAAGGCCGAGAAACGTGAATAATAACCTCCATAATCAAAGAAACTTCAAAACAAAAGTAAAATGTTACTTTGTATCAAATTCAAAGAAAACAAAGAAGCTTATAAATGATTACCACTATTAGAGAAGTTTTAGGGAAGGGAGCACCCTCAATATATTCCAAATATTCTTCTGAATATAAATTGCTTATCAACTTCCTGGAAGACCAAACTGGCAATACTTATCACAAGTCTTGAAGGGTATGCAGAATTATAATCTAGAAATGCAATTTCTAAATTTCTAGGATTTTACTCCTAAGGAATTAATCAAGAATGAGCATAAATTAACTCCTGGCTGTTCAGAGGAACTTGATACCCAGAAAAATTGGGAGTTTAAGTTACAGCCAATCAATAAGATATACTATTAAGGATTTTATGGAAGAAATTAAATGAAAGAGAAATATATTCATGCTCTACTAGTGAAAAAAAAAAATCTGCTAGCCAAAACAGGATTTACAGATTTAAGTATATGTACGCATAAAAAAAAAAAAAAAAAAAAAGGAAGTATACAAATAAAAATGTTAAAACAGTTATCTCTGCATGTTGGGGTTATGGGTTTGTATTTCTTTACAGTTCTGTTTCCTAACCTTTCTATCCATAGTGAAGAGGTATCACTGTTGTACTATAAAGTCATAAAAGTATTTCAAGACTAAAAACTAAAAGATGTACACTAAGAGTTAAAAACTAAACCCATCTACTACTGCATCTACTCAGAAACAATAAAAGCAGCAACACACCTGACTATTCTCCAAGGTCTGCTTCTGGGTAAGCCACTCCTGGAGGTTGGTGCTGGGTATGTAAGGAGCCTGCTGACCAGTGGTGGGTTTGTTTCCAAGGAGCCATTCGCTGAGAGGGACAGCCATGGTGCTGGATGCTGACTTCTGCTAATCACATGATACTTCACTGCTTAACAAGGCCATGCCAAATGCCGTCAAAAGTTCACCAGGAAAGGAGACCCAAGCTTTCTAATTTGGGCTTCCAACTGACGGCACAAGTGACACGACTTCCCTAAGGCTCCATCTTACAAGAAGTATATCTCATCTCCAGGGTTCTTCTCCACTCAAAACATCTAGCAGCCTATATTCACACCGCCTTAAGAAGTAAATCATCTCTATCAATTATGAAGAGAAGGTTCCCCAAGAGAGAACCACCCCAGACAGCTAATGATAATTTCTTATGGGTTGCTAACAATGACTTTCTCTCTTAACATCTATAAAACCTCTAAATTTCTATCTCTCATTCAGTCTCAAAAGGAGCATTTAATTGCATAAACTAACTCAATACCACTTATGCCTTTTTACAAATAAATGATAGCAAAAAAAAGAAAGTGATTTAATCAAAACCCAAAAGAAATATAAGCCAAGTAATAACTTCGTTACCAGAAAAAAAAAATGACATTTTACCTGTTCTGGCAATGGGATATAGCCTCTTTTCTCCAGGAAGGACCCAATATTTGATGATGAACTAGCATGAGCCATCAGGTGCTCAGGAATTTGCTATAAAATAAAAGCAAATTAATCTTTGAAATGCAAATTATGCTTTCATCCCAAAAAAGTGAAACTGTAATTCCTAAATGTCAAACACAGGAAGCCAAGCATTACCATTTCACTAAAATAAATATTCTTTATACTAAACTCGATGACCTACAAATAGTTATGAAATCTGAGAATTCTCTATCACATAACTATCATCATACAAGAGAATTCACCAGAATTGGTAGTATTACTGCTTTTAATAAAACCCAAGTGAGAACATGTTTGGTTCCTCAGACTAAAGACCATTCAAGGTACACCTGGGTGGCTCAGTCGGTTAAGTATCCGACTTGTGAGTTCAAGTCCAGCGTAGGGCTCCTCACTGACAGCACAGAGACAGCTTGGGATTCTGTTTCTCCCTCTCTCTGCCCCTCACCTGCTCTCTCAAAATAAAAAACTAAACTTAACTGGGGCACCTGGGTGGCTCAGTCGGTTGAGCGTCCGACTTCAGCTCAGGTCGTGATCTCACAGTTCGCGAGTTCGAGCTCCACATCGGGCACTGTGCTGACAGCTCAGAGCCTGGAGCCTGCTTCAGATTCTGTCTCTCCCTCTCTCTCTGCCCCTTCCCGCTCATACTCTGTCTCTGTCTCTCAAAAATGAATAAACATTAAAAATAAATAAATAAATAAAAAAACTAAACTTAAAAAAGACCAAGAAATATTCTGTAAGAAATATGTCAAAGTATTTAAAAAAGGGGTGGCTGGCTGGCTCAGTTGGTAAAGCATGCAACTCCTGATCTCAGAGTTGTGAGTTCAAGCCCCACGCTGGGTGTAGATTACTTAAAAAAAA